>NW_015150972.1:578640-618420 GCF_000732505.1 Cyprinodon variegatus | reverse complement strand
CAGTTAGAGCAACCAAGCATTCTAAAAGACAACATGTCGATGAGTTGGAAGGGGAGCGAGGATCTACAGCTGTTTTTCGCAAGAGAAAGACTTCTTTATGACATTGATGCTAAGTTAATCAGCTGCTCAGTGTGCAGTAAATATTCTGAACTTCAGTCTATGAAACTGGAAAGCATCCGTGAACACAAATGCAGAAAATGTCTCAGGCTCAATCAAGCAACCCATCCCACAATAAAGCCTCTTTTCCACTGAAAATTTAACGCTAGTTTTTCAAACAGGGGTCACTAAGAATCGGCATTTTGCTCCCTTCCCATTGTAAAGAAAAGTGGGGTCTAACCCCTTGCTGGCAAGCTGCATGGCCGCTGATCCCTGCCACTACATGTATGGTGATACCAACAAGCCGGATTACCATTGATGATTCAATTCAATTCAATTCAGTTTATTTATATAGCACCAATTCAATTGAGTCATCTCAAGGCACTTTACAGATCAACCAGAACATACATTCAAATTGATTTAAAGTTTTCTATCTAAGGAAAACCAGTTGATTGCATCGACTCATTGACTCAAATACAATCCCTCACACTAAGCATGCTTGTAACGACAGTGGAGAGGAAAAACACCCTTTTAACAGGAAGAAACCTTCAGCAGAACCAGGCTCAGTGTGATGTCACCAGTGCGACGCAACATGTAAGGAAGCCAGGACGTAGTTCCTGTGCTTTATTTTTTCCCTCTTTTATCTGTCCGAACTCTCTCACCAGTGCTGTGCCATGTTTATCTAATGTAAACAGAGTTGTTTCAACTTGTTAGATCAGACACGACTGGCACGGGTTTTGACATCTGTCTGTTGCGTTCAATGGTATAACGGCTCTGGTATTCCGACAGCATGCCAATCAGAGTCAAAACGATTTTAACATGCGTCGCTTAACAAATCTTTTGGCCCGCGTAGATACGCCTCAGTGAGCTGTTCCCACTGCCATTAAAAGCTGATTCTTCTCGTGTTAAAACTATTTATTTTTTTTTTTTATTGGAACGGAGTTTAACTGTCAGTGCACTGATGACTATATAAACACAAACTTACAAAGAGAAAAATATTGGTTTGCACTGCTCATGGCATTGGAAAAAAAGGGTTCAATTTAATATATTGACAATATAATAAATGAAACTAGCTTTCTATTTTTTTATTGTATAATAATAATATGTATTATTTATTAATGGCAACATTATCAAGAAAACTATTTAGCATTTTCACTTTTCTAAAGTGAAATTAATGAAATTCTAAAGTACAACTTTATTTAATAAAATTGCATGACCTTTTACTTTAACTTTGTTTGCATTTAACATAAAGCTTTAGTGAAATAAATATGAGAGCAAATTATTATCTTTTTTTTTTTCCTAGCAGGGAAATATATGCTTGGCCGGCAAATATTTTTATCTTCCGGTCCACTTGGCCGGCGAGTCAAAAACTTAGTTTTGGACCCTGCAGGGACGTCATCATCCTGTTTGAGTTGGTGATTTCCCAATCCACACTATTTTGTGTTTCACTTAACTGAAATCAACTATTTTGAGTTAATTCCTGTTGCATTTAAGTTGTTGTTTTTTTTTTTTTTTTGTGTTGTCACCAACTTCACATCCTGTTCCTGTCATACTTCTTGCCTCTGTTCACGTTATCCTGATTTGATTGAAATATTCATACATTATTATTATACGCCTAGTGACGTCTCGTTGCTGGTAAGTCCTTCGCTACTGAAAATCTTTACACTTTAAAAAATATCCTAATTAACATAACACATTTCTTTAATAAGTCAGCAATCAAAATCAGTCCAATTGTCCTTAATTGCCCCAATCAGTGATTGGTAACAAGAACTTACATTTTAAACCCAGTGCATTCTACAGCACTTCTTTATTGATCATGTGGGTATATGCTTTAAATAATATTCTTTAATGTTCTAAGGGGAATAATTTTGCAGTTTCTCATTATAAACTCAAATCTTTAACTACTCAATAGAAACCTGCAGGTGATAATGTCTTAAATGGTCAATCGCTCACATTCATTATTTGATATAAATGTCCATGGGTATATAAAAAATATATAATTTATATCAGCTAGATATATCAACTAGAACCTACTGGTTAGACCTATAAGAAAGCTAGAAATCGGTTTAATTTATTAAAATGCTAAATAGACTGGTATTTCCAGTCATACTGACCACTCACTGTGCTTTCACACTCAAACCACATTTCACCAGCCACAATGAAAGCATAGACACATTTTTACGCATTTATAAGTATATCAGTGGGCAACTTTGGGTCAAGAGTCTTTATCTATCGACAAGGTTGCAAGAGGAACTTCTTTCCCCACTGAGCCACAGCAGGCTCAAATGCTGGTTATTGGTGCATCTCAAGTCATAATTAAAATTGATTACCTCCCTTTGATTTATCTGTTTTTAACTAGTCCAACACTCCCCTTCATTGAATATAGCTGTGCAGTTATTGCTTTTTAAACTCTAACACTGGTGCTCATAAAAAAACAAAAAACAAATATCACCGCCCCCATAAAACTACATGCAACACTGCCTTTAATAGAGAAAAAAATATATATATAAATTTGCTGTGTATGTCATTCTGTAGGTATCCATGTACAACTGCTTTGTGTATGTGTTGCTATGAAAATGTAACTTAATGAAGAAGCCAGTTTGTTTTGACTGAGTTGCCCCTAAACTTGAATTTTAAATTAAATTAATCACAAACTGTACTTTACAATATTTTAAGCTTGAAACTAATAAATTGTTCAACTTTAATTAAATTGATAAAATAAATCATCATTATTCTTTCCCTATTTTTGAGATCCCATCTTTATTTGTAAACAATATTAAACTATCCTTTTTTGGTTTTATTCCCCCTTCAAGTTTAGTATTATGACTAATAATAAAGACCAAATGTCGCAGACCCTCTGATGGCATTATTCATTTTCAAATTCCAGAGGCCAAGTAACGCATTACAAAGCGTAGAAGAGCTTCAAAGTTTAAATTTAAAACATTAACAAGGAGGTTTAGAAATGTTTTGTATTTAAAATCAAAATATAGGGTTTAATTTTGTATCATCATGGTAAAATACAAGAAGTAATGTTCTTTTATTATTATATATGTTTGTATTATTTGTTCAGTGTATTTGTTGTTGTTTTTTTGGCATGAACTTGGTCATTTTTCCATATTGATTTTGATGTATTTTTTTTCATGCATTAATTAATATTTTGATACGTTTTTTTGTGCTGTTGTGCATATATTACAATAAAAAGCTATTTAAGAATTTAAATCGTGCCAATATTCAACAAGTGATCATAGATAAATAATAAATATCATAAATTGAATCATGCAATTTAAACCAGACTGTTTATATATCATGATGCTAGAGTGGATAGGTATTCCTTTTGATGGAACCTGCAGCAGCTGATGGTGAATACTTCCATTCACACTGTCACCACTTTAGAATATTTCAAACTTAAAAGAGTTACAAGCATTTTTTTTTTCCTTTTGTAAAATCTGTATTTCATTATAAGGTCTCAACACTCCGGAGGGAACACCCTCTCCATTTATTTCCTATTGAACTTGTGCAATAAGTTAACAATTGCTTTCACTTCACCAGCCAACCGACTGGTGAAATCAACTATTGTTGCTGTCTCAAGGCTGAAAACCAGTCAGTGACGGTTTCACTGACTGGTCATAAATTGCAGGAAAGAGTTGGCCACACACAGTAGTCAGCAGTCAGAGGGAAAACTTAATTTTTTACTGTGTATGACTCTCCTTTTTCATAAGATTTCAATTAATTCCAGTATAATCTTCTTAGTCTTTACCCTTGCTGTCTTGTCTGTCACAAACTTCATTAAAAATGTTAAATGTTACTGCATATTTGAAAAACACCCAATTTTCACTGTATTTAGGCTTTTTGAAAACATCAAAAAAATCAATAAGGATGAAATGTAGAGACAAAATAAAAAAGGTAAATATTATGATCACATTGCCATTGTAATGAGGGAATTCACCTGTCACAACTGGTGTGCCTCAGGGTTCTTTCCTGGAGCCCCTAAATTTCATTATACCTTATGCCAGTTTGTAATATCTTTCAAGAAGTCAATTTTCCTTGTTATGCCGATGCAGCCCAGCTCTATCTGGTAAACCTAACTTTAAACTTCCTCCTGTGACCCTCACCTCCTGGATTGCTGAAATAAAAGCCTGGTTCACGTCTAGCTTGCTGAATTGCATCAAAATTGAGATCCTCTTGCTAGGAACCAAATAAGTTTAATCCAAGAATAGCACTTTCTCGTTTACGATTGACAGTTCCATAGCCTCTCCTTCTCCTTAGGTCAAGATTCTGGTTGTCATCCATGATGGGAGTCTGTCATTCACCTCCCACATCAAAAACATCCTCCATCCTGCCTATTTTCACCTGAAACATTCATTGTCTTCGTCCTTTTTCCCTGCACTTTGCTTCTGTTCTGGTCCATAGCCTTGTAACCTCCCGCATTGATTACTGCAATTCTCTTCGTTTTAGCCTTCCCTAGAAATCGCTTCATAAGTTTCAGTTGGTCCAGAATTCAGCAGCTCATTTAATTACCAAAACCCCCTCTTTCCATCACATCACCCGAGTCCTAAAGGAGCTTCACTGGCTTCCTATTAGCTCCAGAATCCAGTTCAAGAGCCTCTAGTTTGCTCCACCATACCTCTCAGATCTCCTTCAGATTGCTACCCCCTCCCGTACCCTTAGATCTTCCTCTTCTATCCACCTTGTTTAGGCTCCTGTCCACCTTGTCACTATGGGAAGCAGAGCTTTCTCCCGCTCTGCTCTCAAACTCTCGAATTCACTCCAACTGTTTATTTGTAATAGTGACGCTTTACTTCTGTTTAAATCAAGGCTAAAAACTGTTCAAAACTGCATAGCTCCACTGACTGCCTCCACTGTTTTAATTTAGTGTATGTGATATTGTGTATTTTTGATTGTAGTAGTACTGTGTCCTTGGGTTTCCTGAAAGGCACTTTAAATAAAATATGTTATCATTAAGTCATCCTTGTTTTCTTTCCTCAAAGCTCACACAGTGAATTGTCTTCTCAAAGTACTAATCTTAACAGCTGTGTGGTTAATGCTAAAAGCTAAGCATTATCCTACATCAATTTAAAACCTAATATTACAGCTGTTGTGCACCGCAACTATAGGAGGTTCACAGATCTAACAAATAAAAAAGGCCTGTCTGAAAACTCAAAGTGAGAGTTCAAACTGAGTTTAGTGAATACTTCTGTTAAAAAAAGGCAGATGTGTATCAGGTAAACCTTGTAAGCTCACTAGATCCCTGACTAAATCTCTGTTGAATTCAGCGGAAATAACTTTAATTCAGGAAAATCTCTTCATTATCGCATCGGCACATTCTCCAAATTACCTGAGTTGCCTCACAAGTAATAAGAAACTCCCAGCTTCTTTATACAAAGTGAAGCAGAAGCAAATTATAATGAAGAATCTGAAAACATAAAGGTAGAGTCATGACTATGTTCTATCATCATATAGAATGGAAGCTGGCAGACAAACCTTTACAAAATATGTTTGTTATATTATAATATCAGTACCTTTATTGTGGAGAAACTTAATGGTAAACATTGATACTTTATCAGACAAAGATCTTCATTTTCTAGTGCAATCAAAGCCTTTAAGGGCTTGGCAAATTGAAATGAAAACAAAATCCAAAAAGACAACATGTACGGGTTAGTGAGCAGTAAAACATCTGCTTTTCATATACATCAGCCGCACACAATGTCAACAGCTGGAGATCCCTGTCTTGACTACTTTTTATCCTGATTCTTCACTAGGCAAAGGAAATGTTTCCAGAGGTCAGGCCTTCAACTGAACCCTCACTGTATATGCAGACAGTTACATAACTTCACCATTAAATCTTAAAATATGCATAATGACACCTTGTCTGACCTTGTTTCCCTTTCACTAGTTGAAATTCAGTAAGTTTACCTTAAAGTCCATGTGTGGTGTGTGGGAAAAGTTTTAGCTGTTATATATAACATATTTTAAAAAACATAGTCAAAAGCCTTATTTTCTCTTATTCCATGTTTAAAAGTTACTGTAATGAGATAAACTTTCAGACATAAAATAATTATATAAACTTTGATAAGAAAAATGAAAAGACAAGACACCTTATTCAACCAATTCAGTAAGACAACACTACCCAAGTTTCTTTCAGCTGCGTCTGACAGCAGAACAATAATCAGCAGACATTAGATCTTTAACATCTAAACTAATTGCCTTCAGGTACAAAATGTAATGATTGGAGCAATAACTTTTTCTTTTGTTTTTCTTTTTTTTTCTGGCTGGCTTAGACCATTCTCTAAACTTATATCTTTATTCCAGGAAAATTACTTTGAAAAATGTTTTTGTTTCCCCATTTGATTTGATCCAAATTCTATGAGGATAACTTCGGGAACTTTTATGTTGTGTTGCGTGTTAGTGCCGCACTCGTTAGCTAATATAAAGTTATTGCATAACATCACATGTCATTCACACTGCTACTGAATATAACAGTGGGCATGTTTACTTTATGTAGTAGCTGGAGTGATTACTTAATATTTTGCAAATCACCAGCCTCCCAAACCCTTCGCTTTGGACCTGCCTTTACTCCTTACAACCATTTCCTGTCAAGGTTTCAATGTCGGCATTTTCCAATAAAAGCACAGGTGAAACTTAGCATCGCAGACTGATGCTAAATTGTTCTTTGGGAGTACCATAAATTTTGGGAAATGCCCCAGAAGCACTGAAAAAAAGAGTTCACTTAGGTTCATCCAGAGCTGCGTCTGGATGACGGTCGGATTCGGCCGAACTTGTAAATCTACCCATGCAGAAAAAGCACCGATGCTGGACAGTTGGCAGTGGCAGATCAGGGTCCGGGGTCAGGGGTCAGGTAAGGGAGGACAATGAGTAGTGCTTCTATGACTAAATTAAAAAGTTTTTTTTTTTTCAAGCATTGAAAGCATTCCTTTTTTCTACCTTTGTTATCATTATATTTTCTGTATTCAGTTTTAACCGAA
The DNA here is from genome assembly GCF_000732505.1 of Cyprinodon variegatus. Classification (NCBI taxonomy): domain Eukaryota; kingdom Metazoa; phylum Chordata; class Actinopteri; order Cyprinodontiformes; family Cyprinodontidae; genus Cyprinodon; species Cyprinodon variegatus. The sequence continues at coordinate 611,341 of NW_015150972.1, read as the reverse complement.
AAACACTTCACCTACATCCAGTCCAGTCCCTGATTGGTTGTCATGTTGCGATTTCATGGAAAAGTAAAAATATTTCAACTTCAGCCATCACTGCTCAGTTCTATCTAGAAGCATAGAGTGACAGTGCAGCAGTGAACACCGTCACCACGTTGGATTCACCACTGGCTGCTTACCTCACAGTTTTTATAGGAATTCTATGTAAATCCACAGCACTCAATGCAGACACCACGTCTGGTCTGAACACACCATAGAGAGTAATAATAATTTCACTAATGAAATTTCTGGCGGTTAACACACTACGTTAATGCCAGACTCTTAACGGGCGATAAAAAATATCGCTGTCAATCTATTCTCACAGTTGGGTTGAGAGCTGGGTCTATACTAATGATGACTTTCACCTTGATATTTTAGTGCAGGTGTATATTGGTGGGCGAGAACAAATTGGTCTTGCAACCTAAGTAGGCGTACTGTGAAATTACCACAATGAACCACATTGTGCTGACATTTGTTTCAGCTATGAGCACAGCTCTATCAGCCAAGCTAACCAATCTCCTCAGTCAGTGGATAGCCACAAACCGCCGGCCCATCGAGCTTGTTCTCCAGAAGGACGCAGGTGACCCATCCTACAAACTACCTGCCAGGTGAACTATCATGAGGAGAATACATGACCAGCAAGCTGCAGAGAAAGCCGCAAAAGATGAGATGTTGGTTGAGGCGACGTGCATATCCGATGTTTGGAGACATTATATTGTTAAAGTGGGATATCTATAATTGGAAGTGGGAGACTCTACTTTTTGCAGCAAAAACACAGTAACGAATGAGCAAAATAAATATTTAGAACTCTGTCAAAATCTTAAGTAAGAAGACAACGTTACGTGTAATTTTGCAAGCATAAAAAATGAAAAATTTTCTTTTAAATCCTAGATGTAGCACACACACATCATGAATGCCTTTGGCAGAATTAAATGAACGATTTAATCTAGATTGATTTAGATTAATTCCAAGAATACAGTGAGATTAATCTAGATTTAAAAAAATAATCTATGCCCATAGTTAGAAATTACATCATTTTTTTTTCTTCTGGGAGCTGTGGCCCACATGCAGATACACTCAGGAGATAGACAAATAAGATTTACAATACTTATTGAGCCGGGGCTAGGCTTGGACCAGGCTGCGACACATCTGAGGAAATCTAGATGATTAGATCTTAATCGGAATATTGAAAAGAATCACTCTAAGAGGACTTGGTGGTTGGATGTTTGAGAACTGCATGGGAGGGTTTCATCTGAGTAGTGATTAAAATTCAGGATCCAGACTGGGAGCATCTTGCCTTAAAGGCCAGATTCACCTGAGTCAAGCAGACGTGGTGGAGGGTGAGCAGGATTTGGCCAAAAAGGTTTGGTATACAAATCCCAGGACTGAAAACCAGCAATTATTTTAAACACAAAATCGGAGGAGCCAGAGAGCAGACTGGGATCATAATCCAGGGAGTCAATCATCCAAAAGTGAGCACAGGAAAATGTAAGCAGAGTTTCACAAGACAACAGAGAGATAGTTGAAGAATTAAGAGCCCTACCACCACTACATAACACTTAGACGCTGAGGAGCTTGCAGCAACGTCCTTAAATCCTGCTGTTGATGAGGTCTGATGAGAATCACCTGCAGGGGCTCACCTAGCCAGCAGCCTCTCAGGCACCATCTAGTGGACTGACCTGGATGACTGAGAATGAATGTTACCAAATGTTTCAGATGAATAAGAAGCAACTTTGGGGAAATACTGATAGGTAGCTTACCTCAGAAAAAAAATGGTAAATGAGTGTAGTTTAGTTAATCTTTGCGACTTAACGAAAGCCTGATTAGTTTGGGAAAAGCAAAACTTGCATGCTCTCTGCATATAAAGTATTGTGGTGTAACGGGTTTTAAGAGAAATGAGAGCCTGTGTTGGAGCAGAAATGAAAACATGTACTTTAATGTTCAAGGAGTTTAAGTACTTAAAAAAAGAGTAAAATACAATATTAAGCTACAAATGTCCTTGCAGTAAAAATATGCATAAAACTACCAGTGAAAAGGATCGTTTGAATGCAATAAAGGGAACACTTATCATTTTTAAGTGCAAATCAGTAAACTTCTACTTGTGATGTTATCATTTGTTATACATGTCAGGTGTTTGGGCTTTGTGTTTCTCTTGTGTTTTTCTATTCTTAGCATTCTGATTGTTTATTTTTCTAAGGTATAGACTTATTAATTAATTTCTTCATATTTAGTTAATCGGGTACCGGTAAACAGTTGGGCCTATCTCAAGCAGTCTAAACCTGAAAGGGGAGATAAACCCTGGTTGCTAATCCAGTTCAATTCAATTAAATTCTGTTTATTTCTATAGCACCAATTCACAACACATGTCAGCTCATGGCACTTTACAGTTCACCAGATCATCCAGTCAAATTGATTCAAAATTTTCTATCTAAGGAGAAAAATTTGATTGCATCGACTCATTTACTCAAAGGCCATCCCTCACACCAAGCATAGTTGTAGCAACAGTGGAGAGGAAAAACTCCCTTTTAACAGGGAGAAACTTCCAGGAGAATCAGGATCAGTGTAAGCGGCCACCTGCTAAAGCCGACTGGGGTTCAAGGGGACAGAAGCAGAGATACAAAAGGCAGCTGTCAGAGGATGAATAGAGCACATCCAGTCAGTCACAGTCAGAGAAACAGGACTACACTGAAAAACAGGCCCATCTCCAACATCTATAAACAAAGGTGTTGATGGCAGCAGCACAGCTGATAATCTCTCTGTGAGAGCCGTCGATGGAACCAAAAGTCTTTCACTGCTGCTCCTTTACCCAATTATAAAATCAGTTGTTTTTTTCTGAACATCATTCTCATAGAGGACAGTGTAAATATACACAGCTTTACCTGCTGTCGGTTTATTCTGCGGTGTGCCACGATGACTTGTCATCAAGTGCCTTTATATAAATATAAATATCCTATTTTATTCTGTGTTTGTGGTGCATTTTGACATGCTGATCAATCGGCACACCACTAATGTACAGCAAGGGTTAAAGGTACACTATGCAACCGATGTTGATTTTCCAGCGAGGTTCCCCCCAGAGGGCGAAAGTAAAAGTGCGCTGTCGTAAATATGCACAGCTGTTCTCCTGGTTTCTCCGTCAAGCCAGGCGCGGTTGTTTTGAGCTTAGCAGACAGGCAAACGCAACGAATGACTAATGCTGCGTTCACACCGCAGCTGGCTCGACAGAAGCAGCGAGTTTACATGCAAAGTCAATGGTTGACGCGCGTCAAGGCGCAGCAAAAGGTCCCGCGGCGCGTTTTGAGCAGCAGGCGCAGCACGTCTGAGCAGCTGAAGCAGCGCATCGGGCGCGTTTAATCATCTGACGCAGGGAGAGAGACACAGCGCTGATGATCACTCCTCTTAAACAGTTTATTGACGCCTAAATTAACCTAAAATGCAGAAATCTGCCGGCAGAATATGTTGGCTTTTATTATCCTGCTGCCTGCAGTTTGGATTATTTAGATGAAAAACACCTACCAGCTGCCGCGGTGAACCGCGAGGAGGCGACCCGGCCAGAGGCTGCTGATGAAGGGATTCCTAATGTCGGCGCACCGCTGGTATGTGGGGGTCTGAGCGGCTCCGACAGAAAAAATATTGAAGGCAGGACGATGATCTGAATGAACTGACTGCACTGATTACGTTTTCAGGTGTATTTTCTCACTTAAACACATATTAAAACTACTTTATTCCCACTGATCACAGCAAATATAGCTGCAAGGCAGACAAAAGGATAGTGAAGCTCCGCCCAACGCGCGTCAGACACACTTTTGCACCGCGCAGCCAGAGCAGCAAAGCTGCTTCAGCCGCGCGTCAGAACTAACTTGTACAAGCAGTAAAAATGAAGCAGCAGACGCGATTTTGCTGCGTCCGATGTGAACGTAGCATAACTGCACAAAGATCGCCACTGTGCTAGCAACGAGCATGCTTTTAAGTGGGGGCGTGTAGCAGTTCTCGCCGTAAAGCAAGACTGACTCTCATGAGACTTCTGAGCCTGTGGGTGCGGGTCGGTGCTCCTGCAATTGCAAGTGCAGTATTTCCCCCACAGACCACCAGGGCGGCCGAGAATACCTTTGTTCAACCTGAAATGACTCATTTAATCATCCAAAACGTTATGGAACACATTAATTAACTGAAAAATGTTGCATAGTGTCCCTTTAAATGCATGATGTTTACATTTAGAAAAACTGACATTGCTGAATGTGTTTCTCTAGATGTGGATCTGTTCCTTGGAAGTATCAGTGCTGTGCTGGGTTCCCTTCTTTAAGGTTCACCAGCAGTGAAATTACAGACAAACTGGTCAGCTCCATCCTGGCCACAGTCTTCAGACAGATGGTAATACATCCTCGTATTTGCACCATGCACACAACTCAGCACAGAAATGTTTGGCTTTTTCACTTCCCATTAACGTCATTCTCCAACTATCCCTCAGTATGTATACTAAGCAGTTCTCCTTCCTCCTTGTTGTATTCTTTGTGTTATACTTTGTGCTTTTCTGTTACTTCTTTACTTTACTAAGTTCATAACCCATGCTCCATATCCCTTTTCCTCATGTCTTGTTAAAGTTTTTTTTTTTTTTGTCATTTGCTGCTATTACATCATTCTTCTTTTCACTATGTGGAAACATTCACATTCTGAATTTTTGTTCTGTTTCAACCTCACAACATATTATCTTTTGGGCTGTTGTGCAGACTTTCACTGCCCTGGAAGCCCAAATATGTATATTTCTGATGAACACTGGGTAAAATAAGGGTTAATCATGAGAAGTTTAAGGAATATTATCACAGCTACTTGTTTCCCTACTATCATACTTTTTTTTGCATTGCAGTTGGATTAAACTCTAGTGCGCTGGTTTGTTGACTGTTTGAGCTACAGCTGTCAGATTGCATTTCTCCTGACTTTCTTCTCCTCACTAGATAAATTACCATAAATCCTTGTTTATTTTATTAACTCAAATTGGAATCATTGGTATCAATACTTTTTTTGGCTATCATTTTGTTAAACATTGATGGCTGAGTTCAGCATTACAAATATAATCTAACAAGTTTTGGCAGAATTTTTCACTGACTTATGCTCATTTTTTTTTTTTGATAACTTCTTGTGAGCTACAGGCCTTGAAAGAGTTGAAAATTGAAGTTTTAAAAATTACAGTATAATATATGCCCTCTCAGCAAGTGATTGATGAGTAGAAACAGAGCAGCGGAATCATCTTCATCCTCTGGGAGATCAGTAACATAGAAAGAGACAGGAAGAAACAGAGATGACAGAATGTCAACAAACCATCCTGAAAAATCTATGATCTAAACAGATCCTCATTTTTTTTCTGATATACACTTGTCTCCTGTGGGTTAAAATGTTCTGGCCTGCAGAAGCAGCATTTTCGTTTATAAGCTTTATATTCAGTTTAGTGACAACAAAATGCATAAGGGCGGTTCTGAAACCTACATGAAATTTATGCTGGGCATAAAGAGTGCGACTTAAGGTTTGCATGTATAAAAACACGTCCCAAGCTAGGATGTGTTTTAATACATACAAACCAGGTGCATACATGGTTCCTTATCTATAAAATAAGCAGAACAGAAGGTGCCAAATTCAAAATCCAGCCAAAGAGGCAAACACATAATTAGCTGCAACAGGGTTTAAAATAAAAAAAAAAAAGCCTGGAGACCGACTGTTTACATGAATTGAAACCAGATTTCAAGAATCTTTACAACCACCGACCGTTTAAATGGAATTGAATAAGAGGAAGAGTTTAACTTAAAAGTGGAAACAGAGAAGTTATAGTACCTCTACCATGAACCTCCATGGAAACCCAGACTCGAGGTGAGGGCACCAAATAAAAATGCTACCATTAAAACAGTCCACAAATGTTAGCTGCCCAGTTCTAGTTTTAAAAATTAGGCAAGGCCATCCCACCTGATTGTTTAGGCCTTTGAAAAGAGGCTTTGCTCAATCTGGGGTGTTTATCATTTCACATATAAGACAGAATAAATGAAAAAGAATGATTAAGAATCATCATAGAAAGGCACTGGAAAAGATACAGATACATTGGGAGCAGCAGCAGTTAATTCGACCCATGAGAAACAAAAAAAATGCGAATCATTTTGATAACAGTTGTCTCAACAGGTAAATTAATGGAAGACAACTGGTTTGGAATAGGTTTTGGAATTAGCTACTGGCCAGAGGTGGGTGGAGTATTTTAAATTTGTAAGGTAAGAACTATTTCATAATATTTTTACCAAGTATAAGTATAAAAGATGTCTAAAGAAATTGCTAAAATAAGAGTATAAATGTATTTGGTTAAAAAGCTACTCAAGTACGAAGTAACTTTTCTACTTACTATGCATGACCGTAACAATTATGCAAAATTGAAAAAAATAAAATATTAAGTGAATTGCAAATTCTGGTGCTCAAAAAATATGAAAAAAAAAAAAACAGTTACTCCCCCCTCAAAAAAAATTAGGTACAATACAAAAATTTGGTAAAATACACTTCATGAGTTATAAAACTTGCAGGATTAATAGTTACAGTATGTAGAAATTTATTTACAAAATTACATTATATTTCATTTTATAACACATTTATAGTTTTCTCAACATGCTCATAAAAGTCACTCCTAGTCCTAACCTGACAGCCTTCAACTTCATAGGTAGAGATGCCTCATATACTGAATTTTGTAGATCAAGGGTTAATGAAAAGAATGAAGTAATTTTTACTTGACTGCATTGTGGCAAACTGCTCTCCCTGCCATCCAAGTATGACAAACTACTGCTGGTAGAGTAACATTTGGTTGTGTACAAACTTAATTTCTGTAACAAATGTCTGAAGTGGAAATAATTGCAGTTTTACATAAAAGCAAACCAAATAAAGAGGAATTCCAAAAGCAAAATTCCAAAGCTCCAAACAGTGTGATTGGAAGAAAAGAAATGCACATTGACTAAGCAAATAAAGGAAACTAGGTATTATGAGCAACCAATTTTCAATGTTGTTTGAAAAAAAGTAAGCACAAATAATTCAAGAGTTAAACAGTAAAGTGACACTATTTATTTTGTCCATGAAGGACTGACCAAGAAAACAAACTAACAAACAAAAATCCATTTTATAACAATTCTATTTTTAAGGTGGCATCTCTGTCTAACAGCAACACGTTTTTACTTCATTTCAGATTTCAATACCAACCTTTACACTTTGATTTCAGTAAGCTAATGTACATCCATCTTGTGAAGAATTGTGTATTTTGAAAAAAATGTTGGTTTATTAATAAATTAAGGAAATTATACATTTATTTTATTTCTTAATGGGTTATCCCTTGCAACAGTTATCTAGAATTTAATTTTTTTTGGTAGGAACGGTTCCCACCCTGGTTTCTGTTTAATAAGTAAAAATGTATTATTTCAGTGGTTAAAAAGAAAACAGCAGAAATGCACATCAAAATGGGTATTACTCTAACAAATGCACCTTAAATCAGGCAATTTACCACCGAGTGATAAAATTACTGTTTGTACTTCTCACACAGGGATTGTACAGATTGAAATACTTTATGTAAAACTAATTTAATAGGAATTTTCTGATGAAGAAAAAAAAAAAACTAACACGTACATAATAAGTGTAATGATGTCAGAAATATATCAAAATAGGTTAAGAAATTAACCACACGCTTTGCTGTAGAGCCTAAACATATTTCCTCAAATATAGGAAACAAAAACTACTGAATCAGATCTGATTATGTGTCATTTAGCATATTATCCACACTGTGAGTATTTAATCCAAAATTATTGTTATTGGCTAACATCCATACGCCATAAAGAGATTGGCAGGTCAGAATTGGAGAGAGGATGTGTTCAAGATACACCTGATAAAGCCGCCTAATGACCTCTTGTCCTTTCCAAGACTATATTATGCCTATCTTAACAGACTATCATATAAAATGAAGACATTAATTCAATAACCCTTGATGAAATATTAAACTGCAAGACTGTATACTTTATTCATACATGGGTAAGTACATAGACTTAGTTAACGACCTTTTAAAAAATCATTGGTAACTGTTTGTGTTCTGGAGCCAAACATTTCACATGAAAAAACTTTCCAGCTGTTTTACCAGAATGACACAGTGCTGTGACTCATTCATCATGTTCCAAGTTCTGCCAAGATACACAGACAGAAATGGCTAAAACACATGTGGCCTACAAACATGCTCTCATTTCTGCTACATTTCTAACAACATTTAATGCTGCACCAACAAAATAATATCTTGTGCATTTCTGTAGCTATTACATCTCCTTTCCATTTCTAAACAATTTTCCAATTGGAGATTGATAACTTTTTGTGACAGATTAGCACAAATGGATGCAAAACTATAGTGCAAATTATACCAGGGGTTTCAACTGTTTTTAGAATTAAGACCTTTAAAAAGTATGCAGATACAGAGAGTGACATTTTTGCCCATTCTTTTGAGCAAAAATGGGAAAAGCTCAACTAACAGAGAGTGTATAATTTATAGTCATAATTCATAGTCTGTGGCACTGTAGACAAACTTAGTTTTCGAGTTTCAGTTGGTAATTCTAACACATGAATATGCTATAAAATAAATTGGTATTTTATGTCCCTGGTTGCATGTTTTAAGTCCTTGTCCTGATGGAAGGTGAACTTCTGTCACCGTTGCTAGCATTTTGCCACCTTTGACCAGTTTTTAATTACCAGCTTTTAATGTTGAAATACGACAGCAGGGAAGCATATGGCTTTTTATGACATTTCCTGTCCAATCAGCTGTTTTATCAAGGAATGATGACATTCTCACTATCAGGAAAGACCAATGCTACTCGAGCTTTCCAAAGGAATGCACAATGAAAACAGGACAAAATATTTGCTGTGATCTTAACTAATACAATACTTTATATGACCGACCAAAGGAACAAACTCACTGTGGGAATAAAACTCCACACTGCTCTAATTTTGAACCTTTTAACAGGAATGCATTAATAAACTGTTAAACTAAATCAGCAGCAGATCTTTTGTAACTTCAGAATGATTTTTTTTTTTCAGTAATAAATGCATTTGTGCAGATTTGATTACTATCAAAAACCATGACTGATTCACCATGATAAGAACCTCACATTCAAAACATATTTACATTCTCCAAACAGTCAGGGAATCTCATGCATCATTGGTCACAATGTGGAGCACAATGTGCTCTTATTGTAACCCTACATACCTCCCCATAACTATGAAAAGTACATTCATGTTCAGGCTTTTTTTCCTTACATGGTGCAATCTTAGCCTAGGTTTAAACCATCTTAGGTTTTTCCTCAGCTTATTTCTAGCTCTCAAACTAGAAGACTATTTGTTGTAACTTTAAACAAAACTTAAACATTCATAAATCTCCCTCTCATCCGTCAGGGTCACAGTAGCGCTGGTTTCTATCTCCAGCAGTCTGTGGGCGAGAGACGGTTTCACCATGGACAGGTTGACAGTATGTTGCAGTGAAACATAAAGACATACAACCATTAACAAACTCACCTAAGAACAATTAAGAGACACTAATTGATATAAGAGTTATGTTTTTGAACTGTCAGAGGAAAATCTGGAGAGAACCTGAGCATGCACAGAGGGAACATACAAACTAAATGCAGAAAGACCCAAGGCCAGGGATGGAAACCAGAACCTTCGTGCTGCGATACAATAATGCTTTTAAAATAAAAATAAAAAGTGCTGCTTTAATATCAGAAGGCTAGCATTATCGCTCTGCTTTAAGGCTTCGCTTTTATGCAAAATGAGCTGTCTTTATTGTATACGCTTTCCATACACAATCAAGTATTTGCCAAAATAAAAAGCAAACACATCTTCGGCCCAGAGGCCATTTTCTGTGTCTGGTCCAAGAAACGGTCTCGAGGATATTATAATGCAATTTTACTGTTTTTGGAAGGAGATCAAATTTCTAGTTCTTCCTGACCTCGCTCCTCACTGCTTCCCCTGGGCTCCACTAAAAATGAACAGGGTCGCCATGGTAAAACACGCCCCACCCAGCGGCTGATGTGCCGCAGGCATTCTTGCAGCGGATTTGATCTAATATATGTGGAGCCAATAGTGCAATAAACAGCACATCAGACAGTGATTGGTTTTATGTCCTTCAACATAAAATAAGTGAGTGGATTTAGAACATCTTGCCTCACACTTGGCAACAGCTGGAACAACCCTCTGTTTCTTTATTTAAGGTTTAGATGGGTAAAAGTGAGATGAGTTTGTGGTAAAGAGCAAATCTCTCGCTTTCATGTTTTGTGTGAAATAGTCTTATTTTTTTAGCACCCTCTCATAACATCTCTATTCACACTTCTGCCCTTTTTTCAAACTGTGGTTGACAAACAAATTACCCTCTAGGAGATGGTGTGAGAAGCAATCTGTAGGCACCGCTCATGGGAGGTTTCTCTCAGAGTTAAATCTATTATCCCAATCAGAAAATATACTGTTTTACAGATGCCAGAGGGAGCCTGCTGTCTCTTTCTGCTTTTCCTGTTTCACCTTAACATCTGTGCCTTTTTACTCTGTCATAACAATCACACCTTTAATAAGCGCAGTTTTCTCTCTTACAGTGTGGAAGAAAAAAGCAAGCAGGGAGAGTGACCTATTGGTGACCAGACAGAGTAACAAATTATTATTTTATCGACACTGTTTAGAAAAGCTAAACATATTTGTCTTATAACTGTTTCGTAACGGTAAAAATATTATTTTTTGTTTAGGACAATGGTGATGGGAACATGCTGTCTTCACAAAGCTAGGCATTGATGTTTTTCACAAAGGTGACAATGAGTCTGGGATGGAGGTGTTGAAGTGGGGATTTTGCAGCGACTTGTAGTGAGGCAGAGCTGGGGCCAGGTCCTCTTATTTGGGTGTGGCAGACTTGGAGCTTTTCCTTGAGCGCTTAAGGGTTTGTCCTCTTGTTGTTACAAACCTGTCAGGTGTTTTGAGTGACCTTGTCTTGGTTAACATCGGGTGTGGCGCCATGGCGGGTCACAAATAAGTCTTTGGCTGGGGGGGTATTTTAGATACCACAACCCCCAATTTTAATTAATTCTACACTTCTGAATGGGTGTCCAGGTCATGTCCCAGAGTACAGCGATGGGCCCTGATGGGTCTCTCTTTTTTTCAGCCTCTTTGGGACTGCTTTTGAGGGGTTCTCAGGTTTTGTCTACTTTGCAGGGGGTAGGGACATGACGTGGTTTGCCGCTGGGGTGGGGGTGGGGTTCGGTTCAGAGCTGGGTCTATGTCGCCTTTGGTTCCTTTGGTTCTCGAAGGTACTGTGGATTGCAGGACAGATTCCAGCTTCCCAAAACTTACAATTCAGTTATAGAGATGATCCCTTCCAGATATCACCACACCCGCCATCCTATCACAGAGGAACAAAGTACCTCCCCTCTTCAGCCGGTGAACAATATCTCCTTAACGACTGACCCTTAACACTTTTCAGGTATTACAGGCTATCAATGGAACCAAACGACCCACTCATTGGTTTCTATTTGCATGTTTCCAAGCAATACAAGGCCTATAAAGTCTGAGGCCCCGTCCACACAAAGCCGAACCCTGGCCTAAACGCACAAATTTTTCACCAAACCAGCCTCTCATCCACACGAAGCCGGCGTTTCGGAGGTCTGTAAACAATCTTTTTTTTATTCAGCCTTCAGAGTGGGAAGATTCTGAAACGCCGTTTTCGCGTTTCCATCTTTAAGCTCTAACTGCATTTTTTTTTTTACACGCATGTGTCATAGCGTCGCCTCTAAACACGCATGCGCGACACAGTATCACAACAACAATGGCGCCGTACTGTGTTGAATGGTTGCTGCTAATGCTACTCACCCTGCTGTCGGGCTTACAACAGAAACTTCTTCTTCTGGAATATCGACGACATAGTTCAGCACCTGAATTTGACTTAACCACGAAAATGGACCCGCAGGGCAACCATGTATAAATATTAGTGCCATGCCCAACATTTCGTCGCTTATTTTTGCTTTAGCACCACAGCGCCACTTACAGGCCTGGCATACATTTTGCAGCGTTTTCATGCATTCGTGTGGACGATCACATTTATTTTGCGTCTCCGTCTTTACGGCAAACGTTTTGGAAAATATCAGCGTTTCGTGTTCGTTTTGACTTCGTGTGGACGGGGCCTGAAACTCACTGTGGATCCAGACATTTGAATTGAGAAAGCTTCCTGGAGAGGTAGCGAAGCATCTTTAAATCTTGGAAACCAAGTCCAGTGGATTGTTTTTTAAACGTGTGCGGCAGGACATAAACCTTTTATGCCACACAAATGTCTACCTGCTAATGACAAATTTGCACTTTGTAACACCTAATCTTCAGCCTTTTCAAGCGTATATGATGACAAAACCAGCCAAAACACCCAAACCACCAACACACAAATACCCTATGGCAATTTTTCATAAAGCTAAGCTAATTAAACTAATTCCAAACAATGACTATAGAAGCAAAGTAATAGTTTAAGGGTTGTATTGAAACCAAGTAGAATAATGGGAGTAGGTGAACTGCCAAGTTAAGTTAACTGAGCTGGTTCAGCACGTCACTGAAGAAAAGAGATAAATAGAATTAACTTAAGTATTTAAGGGATCACAATAATAAAATTAAGGGAAGATAGCTTGCTATCGCCATTGTATTGGTTTGTTCCTTGAGAAGGTGAATTGCTAATGGAAAACTGATATTGACATGATATATGTCTACTGGAACTGACTCTCTCTAGGTTTGTTTGCTGAAAGGAAGGTATCGATCAGGAGAATGGAAGAGAGTGGACAGACAGGTGTGATGGGGGCTGTGAAGCAAGACAGAACCAGAGTTCCAGTGGTTTATTCTGACAGCAAATGGGAGTCTGCAGCATCTTAGGGGGTAGTTTTTCACATGAAAAGGGTGATCAGCTGTAAATGTGTCTTGTGTCTAGCTTGCCATTTAAACTGTTGTAATGGTAGCCATATTGTGGCATTGTTAGGATGTAAATTTGGAGGCACCACATAAATCCTTTGACAGGACAGTCTATCTGGGATACAAGGAATGGACATGAATGCAGGGAGGCAGCAGACAAAGGTGGATCTAATGATATACAATCTTCTAAGTGCCAAGGAATCTCAGAGCCTTCTTTGTAATTATGCTTTTAGAGATATATTTTGAGAAGACCTTTCAGTACCATCATCCCAGCCCTGCTGCAGGGCAAGCTCTGCCTGCTGAGTTTCTTGACTCCTCCTGCAGGTGGATCATAGACTTCCTGAAAGACTGAAAGCAACACATGAAGGTTGGACTCTCAGCACTAGTTTTCCTCATGAATGTGTTCTTTCCCTTCTGCTCTTCTACTTGTGCACCAACCGCTGCAACTCCAGTCACAGGTCTATCAGGCTCCTGAAGTCTACAGATGACACCACTCTCCTTCGGCTCATCTCTGATGGGGCTGAGTCCATCTGCAGGTGAGAGACTTATCATCTGGTCATGTGGTGCAGCCAGAGCAGTCTGGAGCTCAATGCTCTGAAAACAGTGGCAAAGGTAATAGATTAAAGATGCAGTACAGCCTCACCCTCCCCATCATCTTTAATGTCTATTACAGAAGAAGTCTCCTTCTGCTTCATGGGAGATAAGGCCTTAGAGTAGCAGCAAATTGCTGGATAAGTCTTTTGCTGGACTCCGTGTTTTTTTCAGTGCTTCCGGGGCAAGGCGATTCAAATGTTGTGCATAGAGAACAATTTAGCGACAGTCACCTGTGCTTTAATTGTGAAATGCCAACAGTAGAATCTTGGCAGGAGATGCCACGGGGTTGCCAAGGGTTACATAGGACCAGACTTAAGAATCATCTAAGGCTGGTAATTTACTAAATATCAAACAATCTTTTTATCCACTGAATAAAGTAAACATGTTATATTCAGTACCAGCACAGGAATGACATGTGATGTTATGCAATAACTTTATATCAGGAAACAAGCGCAGCAATAACGTCTGCTGGTGACGACATTGGCCAAAAAAGGATCTTAAAAACCAAATCAACACAAATGGCAGTTTTACCTGCACAAGTCAAGTATCACTGAAAAAGTAGATCATTTTGATTAAATTCAGAGCTCGATGGGGAAATAGTTGAGCTCTCGGCAACTTAAAAAAAAAAATCTTTAATATCTCTGATACAATAGTAGCACTCATGCTTATTTATTCATTTTTTTTTTTTTTTTTACAAATAACATTTTTAAATGCTCAAACCTGTAATAATGAAGCAATAATCATTCAGTCTTTTTGCTGACTTTTTCTCACATGGGTGGGAATGAATTCTGTTTAAACAGGGTTTAAACTAATAAAGTAGAGCACAACACCCCATTCTACATCTATTAAACTGGCTCTCTACATCTCTGCATCTCACAGAATAGACTATAAAATACTTCTGTTAGTCTACTTATCACTGAAAGGCTTAGCACCAAAATAAATTACAGACTTGTAAGTGTATGAACTGCCCAAACCTCTTAGGTGTTCTGGCTCAAATTTACTCTGCATACTCAGAAAAAGAACTAAAGACAGAATTGGATGTTTTTTCTTTTGCTCCACTGATCTGGAATCAAATCCCCAAAAAACTTAAAAGCACTGAAACCCTGTTGCTTTAAATCTAGATAAAAGACGTATTTGTTAAAATAATCATTCTACTTTAGTTATTTATTTTTCTTCTCCCTCATCATTTGTGTTACCTTCATGCCACTTCAATTTACGTTTTCTCTCATGTACAGCACTCAGAATTGTTTCTCTGAAATGTGCTATATCAATAAACTTTCCTCACCATGTTGGAAATGATTCTCTCACTGGGTTTGTTTGGTGATAGAAGTGTATTGATCCAGAGAATGGAGAAGAGTGGACAGGTAGGTGAGAAAGGAGCAGTGGATGTAGGCAGAACCATACGTCTAGAGGTTTTTATTGGGAGCATATGGCGGCATGTAAGTTGTCATGAAGGAGTTTCTCAGAAAGTTCTTCCAAGTAATGACAAGCAAGCAACCTGGATCAGTCTAGAACATCTGCATAGAATAGAACCCAGATGCCCATAGAATGCAAACAATTGTTGAGCAGCACCTGCCAGTCACACCACTGCAAACAAAAACCTGCCCGCAGTCCCATGAGTATCACACATTTAGACACAGGTTCCTATACTACTAGAGTGGCTTGCCTCCTTTAATGCAATAAATTAATTTAAGTAAAATCTATCACTTAATTTGAACCCTATCTTGTGGCATCCTCTTTGTAAAGCAAAACTTTCCTGAACGGGCAATGCAAGCAGATATTTGATACATACTGTCTGTGTGAAGTAACATGATAGAAAAAACTAAATTAGTTTTCATATATATATATATATATATATATATATATATATATAAATTAAATCTAAATTACTTTAGAAAAATGTATGGCATGAAAATATGTTTCAGGCCTGAAACTGCAATTTGATTAGGCGCAAAAACTCAGCAAATGTTTGTCATTATAAATGGCCATGGCATTGAATACAACAGTGAAGGAAATGTTAAATGTTTTACCTTTTGTGATAAAATTTCAGAACCATTGCAAATTCTTTTTATTTAAAAAAAACTCTTATTTCCACACAAAATGTTCCCTTTCCAATACAAAGTAATCAAGTTTCTGCTTCAGATGATGATCTTAGTCAAATTTATAAATGCTATAGGTACATAAAACATGCAACAGAAAAAAAAAATCCAAAGAATTTTGTGAAGAAATAGCATTCTTCATACCCTTAGGATATTCTGGATGCTCCACAGTCAGATACAAAGTGTATTTAAAAAGGATAGTGTTAAAATCCTGTTTGACTTCTGGATCAGAGCCGTTCATACCAACCATAACCAGGCATTGGGGTGGTGTCACACTCACAAGTAGACAGAAAGTGAGTCGAAGTAGCTCATACTCAAGAAGTAAAGGGCTGGTCATTCTCCTGCAGCAGTGTGTGGCAGCGAGCTTGTGTAGATATTTTTGATTTCTGCCCAATTTTGAAGCATGGTCTGCTCTGTGTTATTCCACACCACAACGCAAAAGGGACAATCAGGAACTAGCTGTGCGTCTAGATACGCCCGAGGCGGTGAGGAAGTGGGGACAAGTTTGTGCGACAACGGAGGGACATGAGGGCAAAATAGAACGTGGATCCAGGTGGAAAAAGGGTCCCAGCGTTCTCGCGCACCTCACACTTCTAGCTGGTCGAACTTCACGAGTCGTTTTCCACAATTGACATACAAACAAAACAAGCCGGTAAGTTACCAAACAGGAAATATGCATCCATTGGATGAAAATCCCCAGTTTAAAATTAACCCACCTGAACTGATAGATGAAGTAGTCATTTCTTAATTTTACTGTGACTGAATATGGCATTTTTTATAAATCCTCCAGTTTCATGTTATTTCCTCCTTATTTATTTCTCTCTATATACCTCACAGCTTCATCTGCAGCTTTAAATATATGCCTACACCTTGTAAATCCCTATTATCACAGTGGAACAATGACGTCTTCCCACCTGAGTCTCATACACACAGTTAATATGCCTCTCTGTGACAGATTTCACTGTGGGTAATCAGCCTATGGTCCACTAAGCAGATAATAGCAAGTATTAAAGTGCAACAGAGAATAACCAATGTGGGCCTGGTCACTAGCAATCCACCAGTTATATTGAAAATAGTAATAGCTCAACCACATAAATGAGGACAGACAAGCTGTATGTGTGAGAAGTTAGAGGCTCATTTTCAGTAAACCCAATTTTGCACAGTTTCAATAAAAACACACAGGCTGAGGGATTTCTGCCAAAACAGCCATGAGAAAAAGTTAACTGCTCTTACTGAAAGTATTTTAATATGAGAGCTATGTTCACCATACTTGTTTTTATTACATTTAAGTTTTCAAAAGGGAAACATGATCATAGGTGATCTTAGGTATACCCTTTAGTAGCTATATATATATATATATTTAAATATATATATATATATATATATATATATATATATATATATATATATATATATATATATATATATATATATATATATATATATATAATATATAATAATAATAGATTATATATTATAATAATAATAATAATAATATAATCTATATCTAATTAAATCTTAACTTTCCTTATATGACATAAATCCATAAATGAATAGCAGTTTGATGAATGTGTATTTTGCACAAATCATCCAGTTAAATGTTGTATTGGAAGGGAGGGACCTTTCTAATCCCAGTTCTTCCCAGCTGCATAAACTACAGCAACTTCCTGGTCCTGTTTATATATACTTTGGAAAAAGATGAATGTGGTTGTGGTTCCTACTCTTACACATAAATGTATTTGTAGTTCATTACAGTGTCAAAAATATTATGGATTAAAGTCTAAAGCTTTACATTTCATTACGTTTATTTGGCTATGATGGTATATGTAGCTTGTGAGGACCATTTCATTACAGATTATTGAGCTACTATTGGCTTTTTCATGATAGTTAACGAGCACCTAAAATGTGTTTACAGAGGGTAAAAACATAGACATTCACAAATTCTTCATGAGTAAAACAATCTTACTCTTACATGCTACATTTATTTTACAGACACTATCTTTGTTTCTGAGTTGCCTGTCAGCTTGGAACATAAGCAATTTACAATAACAAAAACAATGTAAGCTTAATACTTAAGAAAAGAAAGAAAAATAGATGAAGCTGAATAAAATATGGCTGTAGTTCAGCAGTCTAACAGCTGCAGGGTAGAAGCTGTTTCTGAACCTTGTGGTCTTGCTTTTGATGCGCCTCAGCCGTCTGCCTAAGGGGAGATGCTGAAACAGTCTGTGTGCAGGATTGGTGGAGTCTTTCATAATGCAGAGTACCCTCCCCTTGCAACTCGATATGTAGAGGTCAAAGATGGAGGTAAAACTGCTCCCTACAGTCCTCTATGTAGCCTTAACCCTCCGCAAAGCCATAATCTCAGCAGCAGTGCAGCTGCCGTGCCACACGCTGATGCACATGCAGAGAATGTTTTCCACCACAGGGATGAAACTTCCTCAGGACTGAGCTGCTTAGTCCAACTTTGTGTAGCTGTGTGAGAAAGTAGAGTCGATTCTGGGCTTTCCTGTAGAACAGGATGTGTTGCCACTCCAGGTGAGTCACTGGAGGTCTCTGGTTAAATGCACACCCAGGTATCTGTAGGCAGAGACTACCTCCACAGCTGCTTTTTCAAGGTACAAGGGATGAAGCAGATCCAGAACTTCTGAAATCCTCCACCATCTGGAATAAAACATAAAAATATATTCTATTGAATGTCACTAACGAAGAATTTGAACTTAAAACAAATCTACAGAGGGAAATCAAAGTTTATTATAGCAGGGCTGGTAAAGGGTAAAAAATAAACAGAATACGCCCCAAAATTAGATTCCAGGGGTATGCAAAGGAGTGGTGGCTTTAAACATGGAACATATTAGCCCAGTGATGTCCATACTTATGGCAAGAAGGGTCACAATTGGTGACGTGAAATCCTTGGGGGCCGTCCTAAAAGCTTAACATTTTTTAACACTTGGAAAAAAATGCAAAAGATTCACTATGATTTTTTTTTTTTTGGCAAATGACATACTTTATTATATCACATAGATATAAGCTTTTTTTTTTTTTTTTTATCAAAATCACTGATGATTACTGGACATGAACCAAAAAAACATCTGACTGAAAAACCCTCCCAACTATTTTCTGGCAAATTTTATACAC
Source organism: Cyprinodon variegatus (assembly GCF_000732505.1). Lineage (NCBI taxonomy): Eukaryota > Metazoa > Chordata > Actinopteri > Cyprinodontiformes > Cyprinodontidae > Cyprinodon > Cyprinodon variegatus. Next base: position 592,523 of record NW_015150972.1, on the reverse strand, counting down.
CTAGTTTAATTTGAAACATGAAATATTTTCTTTATCAAATGCTCACAGTTAACTTCTAAAAAAGCTCTTGCTCAAAGACAGAAGGTTTTGATACGCAGGATGTTATATACTGTAGGTGAGACTCAGTAAGTCTTGATCTCGAACGTTTCTTGTTAATATTCGAAAGCAAAATGTCGTCTTGCACAAATATTTAGATCCAAAAAAGCGAAGCATTTTCTTAGCTAATGTTCAAATCTCTTGGAACCTGCATTTATTCAGACAACGTTTAAAGTCGACATTAGGGAGCTGTAGTCACAGTACAACTCAATTAGCTCCAATTGCAGGTGGAACTTCATCAGGAGCCAAAGAGAGGAAAAAAAGCATTATCTTCCATCTCAGAGAAAATATCTCCTTTTCAACAACTGCAAAATCCCGAAAGCGCTGTTGAACCTGTTGAAGCCAGAGATGAAATATCTGCATTATTTCTCCTAAATTGTGCTCTAAAGTTCTTTGGAATACTTTTGATTATTACTTACAGTTAAGGGAAGCATGTGCTGTTTAGATGCATTTGTGACATGTGCCTCTTGAAAAGTTTTAGCATGGTTCCGAAGGCTTGAATTGTGTTTAAAGTTGGTTTATCATACCATTGGGGGCCTGAAACCTTGTTTTCAGTGCATTTAAATGTGCTGTTATCCAACTAAATATCCAAAATCAGCCAGAAAAACAAGGTATGATTTTGGCATCACGAGTTCTGGAATCAGTTGCCCCTTTTTTTACAGAAACTCTCCAACTTCTTTCAGGAAAGACTAAATTCGCAATGTAGACCCCAGACTAAGCCGTTTTATAATACACGACCTCTCCATATTCAGCCTGGATGTTTAGCAGAAACCATTGAAACTGTCAGTGACCCAGAGCTATGGAGCGGAATTAATTGCATTTATCACCGGTTTCATAACATGACCATGATCATATAACAGATGTTTGACACAGAGAACTTGTTGATGAATAATGCAGTTAAGATTTATAGCATTACCTCCGTGTTTGTTGATAATCCAGTTTTCTGCACAGTCATGGCAGGTACGCCGTCCCTGATAATCCTGGTTGCTTTATATGTTAATATTTTCATGCCAGCTACAGCCAAAGAAACCTTTGCAAATAAACTGGCTCCTCTTGTTTTTGTCTTTTAAGACTCTGGAGGTCTAGTAGTTATTTAGTAACATTGATTGCATTATCCACTCCTCTTAAAATATCTGTTACTAAGGAGTTTCCATGCCTATGTGCCCTCATCGCAAGCTAATGAAAAAATTCTAACTCTGTACCCTTTGTTACCAACTGCCTCTTAATACCAGAGACTTCTTTGATTCTCCATGCTACAGTTTTACATCCCATGCAAACATTGACAAACTTTTGCCTCTTCTCAGGAAAAAGATTCTCCACCATTCTTATATCACGGAGCATCTCAATTTACCCTCAGTAAAAAGTTTGCAGTGCTTGGATATCAGTGTTGCCACTTCGTAGTTTACCTTTGTGTGGTTTTCATTTGACTTACAGGATCTGCTGTGCCCCCCAAACCACTTCAACTTGCTTCATTTTTTTTGTCATGTTCATTCCCAGCTACCGTCTCATAGTTACCAATTGCATAAATATCGGTAAGGAGAGACTGCAGTTGCTAACGGGCCCATGACCTCTTAGGGGCCCCATCACTGACACCTGGTAGGCCCCCTACGCAATTGTAGACTACGACGTATCTTTGCAGACGTAATGGTGCCATAAGCATCTTCCAGAAATGAGTTTTTGGAACTTGGGATGTCTGTCACATGTGGCGATGCACTGTCACCAATGGTTCCATTCAAGGTGCGCAGTCACTATTTTCCATGTGTGATCATATACTACTGAGAATTGCATAATTGTATCTTCTTGGCTGATTTATAGAACTGTTGCAGTATCCTCAACCTTTATAACGTGTTGTACTTCATATGGGACCCACCCATATAATGTTGCTTATGGGCCTATTGTTGTGTCATTACGCCATTGATAGTTTTGTCTACTGGTGTCTCTTAATATTGAACTACTTAAAAACAACCACAGTCTCCTGGTATATTAGGCAGACACAATAAAACTTTATTTTTCAGTGAAAAAACAGTCCCATCTCCACTTTTCTTCATCTGTCACTTCCCCCCCTTTTATCCATAGTCGCCATTACAGAAATAGACTAGAAAGGTTCATAGGTCACAGAGCGATAGTGTGGCCACAGGTCTGTTGCCCTCTACTAGCAAATTATATACTTATTTTTTGGGGGGGATATTTCTGCATATATAGTGAATATTCTTATCAGGGTTAGAGATCGTAGGTTGGTGAAAATTTACACTGGGCTGCATTCAGTCCCCGGGCCAAACATGCCTTGATTCGTCCGATAAACGTCTACAACCTCACACCTACTCAATAAAAACTTGAGACTAAACATCAAACACTACACAGGAAGTAAATTTAAAACAAAGTTTAAGGAAAGATTGAAAGTTAACACAAAATTTATGCCTTAAAAATTAAAATTACCTATTAATTAACACACAAATTACAGTCATGAAATGCTAACTAAATATGGAAAGTTATGCATAAAAAAGAAAGGATAGGTATGTTAAATAACAAAAAGATCACTGCATAATTTATAAACGGCAGTGTTGGATCGTAGTGAGAAGAGATATTAGAGAAAACAACTGAGCAAAGGTACTGTAAAGTAAATGTTGTGATACTGCTGTTTTGAGGGCTTATCAATAATAAAGTTCTGTTTGATTTAAGAGACTATGTTCAGAATTTTAAACAAGTTTTTTGGTTTTGTAATAGCAAAGGAAAGTAAGGAAGGAAGTACATTACTTTATGCAGCACCCCATTTCACAAAAAATTTAAGCGTGCTTCATGAAGACAAAGCAAAACAAGATTAAAGCAGCAAAAACTAGTAATATATGAGATTAAAAACATATTGTCCCCCATAGATGAACTATAAACAAACATTATATGTAAAGGGTCTAGGACAAATAAAACTGTTTAATGTTTTCTTGCATTTAAAACATTCTCTTTTAAAGGTTTGCAACCTCCTTCGCCCATACCTGTGCAACACACATCAAAATAATCTGGAACTGCTTAACAGAGAAAACTTAAATTATGGAACATCAACCTAAAGGAAGTTTGTAGGTCAAATATATCAACTATTTGCTATGAATATCACAAAGAACCCTCATATGTAATGTATTCAGAAATGTTCAATTAAACGAGTCATACACATTACAAATAATAATCCACAGACATGTTTTCAGTCCTTTATTTCTGTATATAATGACTGTTTTCCTTATAAAGGCCAACAAACACACAACATTCAGGTCAGAATATTTAAATGAAAAAAAAAAAAAAATCCCCTAAAAAATAAAAAATTAAAATGACATTATAGAGAAAGGACTAAAATCTAAAGTATTTTCAAGACCGCTTTATAATATGGTATTTTCCAAAGATACTTTTAATCTGACAACTGTTACGGAGAGATCAATATTTACACCATCAAGCTTTCTCTCCCCTATTCTTTAATGCAAATATATAACTCAGAACAAACACTTTTACTTAAAATTATGAGACATGACAACAGATTTTACAGAAATGGTAATCATACTCAGACCAGAGATATGGCCTGGGTTACAGGTGGCAGCACCAATCACCGGGCTTGCTTCTTTACAAAGCTGGCCTGTTACATCTTCACATCACTACATCCTACATGTTTGTAAATGAGGAGACCCCAACCAAATCAAAATAATACAGTGTTCTGGTTCAAGGACACTCCAAATGCACAGTGACAGAGCTCTCTAATAAGAACAATACACTCTGTCTGTATACTTCCATTTAATTTCCAAATCTTGACCCAATTAGATAAACTGCTTTGGAAAACATGAGCCTTAAGGCATGTATTATTGTGTATTATTAGGGTTTAACAAGCACATACATGAATCATAAAAGTAATCCTAATACAACCAAGTATCACCAGTGGAAATTTACCCATTAATTTAATTTTGACTGTAACACCAGATTTAGGGCCTCATCAGAGTGCAATTAACCTGACGTAGTCCAACTCAATTCTAGTCAGAATATGAGTCTGATACTGCTCCATAGAGCTGTGATTATGGGGCGTGTTTCGAACGAACCAGGAAAAAAAATGCCTCTGCACTCAATTGGATAGACCTACAACCAATAAGAGCAACGGAGTGCGTGACGTATGTTAAGCGATGCATAGTTGTTGTCAACAAAAATCAAAGCGTGCAGTTGCACGCCTAGAATAAGAAGATGAGCCTTGATCGTGTTTCTCTGTTCCTTTTTTAAAATTCATTTTCTGTCGATATCTTCTAGAACAGACCTAATAGCAGAATCTACACACCTAAACTCTCCAGCGGCAGCCAATGTTGTTGTCACCCATGCGCGCTTTGGTGACGTGATTGATTACATTACTGTTGATCATCTGTCCATCATCGTATAAAGCCCGCCCTGATTTGATTGGCCTGCCAGATATTGTGCGAGCATACTCGTGCTATTATTGAGCAATGCCAGACCGAACTTCCCGACCTCAAACGTTGTGGGCGGGACTAAGTTCGAATGGCACCCAGGCTAGAGTGCAATAGCCAAAGTACAACAAATCCTCTGAGATAATACTATGATTGCTGGTTTAGGGTCCCACCCCAAAATTATTACTGTCCCCAACCTTTTTTTTTTTTTTTAGGAACTGTCTGTATGCATTCCTGACATTTGTTCTGTTGCTTCCTCACACCTGATAATCTATCAACATTAAATACGTAGAAAAGATACAGACATTTTTTTAAAATATCAAAAGTGTTAGTTTAACAGGAGCATAAACTGATTTCAACATATTTCTTTTGAATATTAAATAAAACCTACTGAATAAGAATCTTTTCAGGAGAAAATTCCTTACAAGAGAACAATCCAGGTTTAATAGTTTTGGTAATCACTTTTACTGAAAGGGGGTAAAACCTTGTTTCTTGCACATGCTGCTTATGTTAGCGTTACTCTAGTACTTAAAGACTTGCAAGGGGACTGGTGCCTATCTTTAGCATTATTTTAACGAAAGGAGGAGTAAACCCTTTGATAAGGGGGGGCGCAGGTGAAACAACCTTGAAATACACATTTAACCTAAGTACAAATTAGAGAGAACAATTAACCTGACATGTTTTTGGACCATGCTGGGAAGCTCGCTGACTGAAAGAAGACCATCTCATGAACAAGGAAACAAGCAAACTCCACGTAGAAAGTGACAAGGCTGGGATTTGAACTAAACAGCTACTCCACCACTGAAAATAGAATCAGAGAATTTTTAATAGCGAGGCTGAATAAAATATGAGCTGTTCATGCTGTCCACAGCTGAAGTGAACATATTGGCACCACCGAAGGAGATCCTAGATTTTACTACTCCATTTGTGTCACAGATATGGGTCTCAATAATTTTAATCAGCATTCCAAAACTTGAACAATACCCTCCTCTGGCTATTTTTTTTATTGTTAGACTCTGAAGCACTGGAGCATATCCTCTGAATAGCATGAAATACAGCTTCCCATAGGGGGTATTTAGAAACTGCAATAAAAGTCAGAGCTTTTCTATGTTCTGTAAAAACACAAAATGTGACTGAGAAGAGCTTTCCCAGTGGCACGAAGCACCTTGGTGGTGGAAGATAGAAGGATTGTTCTGTGCCTTCCCCTCCTCTGCTGCCCAAACTTTATTCTCTCAAGCTGATTATCTTGTTGCTAGAACTGCAGTACTTGTGTCCAAATTCCCTAATAACAAATAATAAAATGCTTTAAATTAGTAAAAATTAGATAAACTTCTTGTTTCAATATACGGACTGAAGCCCAGGTAGAGCTCCACAGAGTCTTTGTCAGTGACAGCTTATTAACGTTTTTAAACAAATCATTTTTGTTTAAAATGTTCCAGCTCATTCTGCCTCTTATCATTGCTTAATCATTAAACACCATCTGTGTTTCACATCCACTGAATGAATCCAGATCACGTTCTTCCTCCAGTGGTGATACGCAAAAAAAAGGTTGTACATCTCAGATAGGTTGGTGTTCATTAAAGGAAGTCCAGTCACATTCATAAGACAAACTTCTGAAAGTACTTTAAGTATGAAAGTATTACATATTTTTTTAATAAATGATAAGCGTTTTTAATTAAGAGTAATTTAATTTGAATGTGCTTTAGCGGAGACATCCATGTTTGTCTCAAAGAACACTACTGTCACCTACTGGTTTGTGACGTCACGGTGCGGTATCGGCTGTTGGGCAAGTCCCAGTCCTGTATCTGTTGTTTGTCATAACACATGGATAATATTATCCATGATGATGATGACCAGTGCACTATGTTAAGCAGACAGTAATGGATTAATGACGTGTTTTTTTCTCTGGTCAGAACTTGCTAATCCAACAATGAACCTGTGGTGGATCATAATTGGAAAGATGAAATAACTCATTTGTTTTTCACTTTTACGCAATGTATTTCAACATCCAACTGCCATGCACAAGAGCATTCTCATTTTAACTATAGTTCTTGTGAAATTCAATGGTGAAGTCCTCTTGAAATCTTAAATAATAGTTGTTGATTGCAGATGTATCTCGTAGTTTTCACTGAATTTGCTTGAAAAGCGGGAAGAATGGCGCTGAGGTGAGGTCAGGTGTTACCATTTGAGCAAAAATGGCCGGTGCCGGACAAAAAATATTGTTTTTATTTTTTTTTACTGATTAACACAAAATTCATTGAATCACCTCGAACGTATTAGCTTTAGGGATAGATAATGATCCATTGCTTATTCCTTGCTGACCGAACATTTCCTTTTTAAGAGCAATACAGTCACACCAGCAACCAGGCATGCTAATACCTAAGTGGACTAATATAGAGGTCAGTTCACTTCACATACTAATTTTAAAAACTGGTCAGAGAAAGCCCAGCAGGATTGTAGTAGGAATCACACATTTAATAGGGGAAGTAAGGAATGCCATATAGAAAGACCTCTGCTTTAAAACTGAACCTAGGAACTTCTGTGAGGCAAAAAGTCCTGAGAACTGCTCCACAATGCAGAACTAGAGAAGGAAGGATATGCCGATATACTTATTACACATAATGAGACTCATTCGACATGACCAGACTGCAGGACTTTGCAGGATTTCAGAATGCTCACTATTATTTTAACTATTTGGTATGTGCTACCACAGAAACAATGGCAGCATGACCCCATGAATGCTGAAACGAATTCTTGGAGAATTTAATTGAATGTCTTTCTTTGAAAAGTGTTGGAATGCTGATTGTAATGCATAAATACAAACTTTATGACTCTTAAAAATTGGAATCTGGTAAAAATGTAAATGTCACAGTAACCTTTTTTTACAGTTTACTGTTCATTCACCGGGAAGAAATATTACGTGATCATAGGAGCTACATGTAATAGATACCTTGAATAGAATATAGAAAACAGATCAGTTAGATTGAAAATCGTGGATGAAAGCTATGTAAACCTCTGACCAGAGCTGCTCTTTTTGGGGCTAAACTTATCCCAATATCTTGCATTTTTCTCTTTCTTTGCTTTTGCTTCATGTCAGGGGAGAAATGTATGAAAAAAAAAAAAACAAGCTGCCCCAAGTGGCACGATAGCAGCCTGTTGCGTTCAATCAGCCTTAAATGTTGTGGGAGGTTTTATAACAACAGACATGAATTGGTGCTGTGTGGAGGTGGGGTGGGGAAGTAGACAGATAAGACAGGGTTTATAAGTATAATTTTGAACAGCCTTTTTAAAAACTTGATAAGCAAAACACCTAACCTTTTTTTTCAGATGGCATTACTGCTATCTAATCTCTATCCATCTACTGTCTGTTTCCGTTTATCATCCATTAATTGATCATTTATATGGTATAATTATTTTGAAAAATGCTTAAATGCCAAATTATTTGCAGAAAATTCTTACATTCTGGGTATTGAAACTGTACTTTAGTCATGACCATACAGTTGTTAGAAATACACCATTACAGAAAAACAGAATTATTTTAATTTATTCAACGCTTAACATTTAATTGAATTGTATCTGCTAATGAAAAAAAGTTATGCTCTTAACTGCAACGTTAATAAGTTAATTTTAGGTTGAATTGAGAACATGTTCAGGATTAGATAAAAAAAAAAGCTAAGCTAAAATAAAAGCATACACACAGACACAGACTCCAAACCGCCCACCACCCACTGCTGTCTTTAACATGTCAGCTTCATGTGGAAGTGGGTAATTAAAGAGTTTCTTCTCCCTTTAATTAATAACTATCCCTGTTATTATCAAAGTCACACCCATCTTTTACAGGGAGGAAACAGTACTTCCTTTACACGTTAAAAACACGAGTAGGAGGTGAAAGCACACATCTGACATGGACACAGAGATTCAGCTACAGTAAAGTTAGAGCCCTAAGTTTAATTTTAAAGCCATTTTAGAAACACATCTGGATTTAAGCTAAATATGTCTATTATATTTGCATGTGCCTTTGTCTGTGTGAAGGGTTGGGACTTGAGTTTAATAGCAACCTTGATGCTGTTCTCACAGAGGCCTCTGAAGTTGCTTCCACTCCATCAAGTCAGTGTGTGGTTGCCTGGCAACCAAAGGTCCGGCGTTCCCGAGCGGCGTTGTTTGTTCCCTGCGAATGATCTTCCGGAGAGAGGGAAGACGGGCAGAGGTGAGGATGAGTGTAGGAAAGACACAAATTGGTAAATGGAAGACGCAGCCTCAGGGGGCCCCAAGAATCAATGCCTGTGCAAACAGGCTTTGTCTGTCTCTCTCTGCCAGACGCCATCTTTCCCACTGCTGGAAGCTTCTTATACTCTACTCCCTTCTTCTCCTTTTATTCTTATTCTAGCTTTGAATATATGATAATACCCGCAGTAGACTAATTTAGGAAACTTTTTACTGCAAAATGTTCTTTATTTCCTTTAAATAATTTAATACTTAGACTACTTAGTCCACAGGCTATTGACTCAACAATTCATTTGTGTCCCATTCTCCAGTTCTTCATTCTGTTTTCATTAATACATTTATTAAAAGATTCTATAAATATTCTTTGATATATTGGAGGAAGAAATAGATGAGACCAAGGAGTCTGGTTTAAAACACACATTTTTCTGCATACATGATTCTATTATTAAAAATAATTTCTCATTTTCCATCAGCAACCGTTGAAATTTTTAAGCTACCGGTATTCTAACTCCTTCTTTGCCAGATGATTTTGTGCTTCAAAGTTGCTTCCTAAGAAAGGTTTACATTTTATAATATGCAAAAGTGTGCTCACATTTTGTCTATGCTATAGTATTTTCCTAGTTTTCCCATTGTTTTGTCGTTTGTGTTAATCCAGGTAAAACTCAAGATGCTGGGATTTGTGACACAATAACCTCGCAAACCAGGGGCCTGTACCACAAAGCACAATTAACAAGTCAGCGAGACATCTTTAGGTTAAACCCTGACTTTCCGGTAGCATGAAGCTGGATTCATTATTAGCAAGGCTAATCACCATGGTAACATAATCTAAATGGCAAACCTGTTCTGGGGCAGGCAAGCTTTCAGGATTGATGTGAATCCTAGAAAACGCTCCACCCAGCAGCCAATCAGCTGTTCAGAAAACACTAATGAAGTTTTTCACTGAAGACGCAATTTAATTAATACCACGAAAAGAACTTAAACAAAATAACATCACAATTAAGTGGAAAACCAAAAAGCAGTTAAAGCAAATATCCTGTTGACCAATTTAACCGTTTCTAATTTATATTTTTCCTTCTTTTTGACATACCAGCCTTTTACTAGTCTGTATTTGTTTTCTCCTGTATAATGTCCTAATACACCTCTGGCATTCACTTGATACTGTTGTCTAAAACTGTTATATGAAGCTAAATAAAAAAACATATACGTAAGAAAATTTTAATCAGAGCGCAAATTATGAGAAGATCCTTTGGATCACTGTGACAATATGAGCGTTACAGGTTTTCTTGTTTGCTATAATAATATAAATGTATAAATGAGAAGTGGAAATGTTACACTGTAGCTGCGATGGGGGATTAATGGTAAACTGCCAGGTAAAAAAAGAAAGAAAGAAAAGAAAAGAAATGCTATAAGGTTTCATTTCAGTTGAAAATACATTAAGATATTTCTGTATATTTAGGGCTTAATTTGGGAACTTTCACCATTTTCAAAGCAAGGCCGAATATTTTCCATTTGTCCTGCTGAGTTGTGATGCAGCTCTAAAAGCAGGATGATTTATCTTAGAATTATTTTTGTTGTATTAATATGATGCAATAAGTTGTGGCATCAGCTTCCAGCTTTGTTGAAGCCCAAACATTATTGATTAAACATATTCAAACTTGGGAAAAAAGTCCAGTGGATAGTTTTTTTTTTTTTTTACTTTTTTGAATGCAGTACAGTGATTGGGATGTATGGCTGTGTTAATTGTCACTGATGTGTAACTTGCATATTTATGCAGTCAGTAATCCTTTCACATCATTTGCAGTTTCTTTTATGCTGCAGTCATGTTTGACTTTTCATTGGGATCTCTTTTCCTCTTTGTGTTTCTGTAAGATGAGTTTTTGTTCCTCACAGCACAACGTTCTCCCTTCTGCAGTCATGATTGTGATTGGTCTGCTACCTTGAACCCGCCCCTATATGTATGGGCATTGAGTTGATAACTAGCTTTGTGGTATTACTGATCCTGATTGTTTAAGGTTTCAGAACAGAAGACCCAGAATTCAAGCAAGACAGACATTGGGAAAAAAAACGTTTATTTGACAACCGGGCTTTTGAACCGCAGTTTCAGCGGCCAGGGAGTCTGTCGTACTTCATTATGAAAATGCTTACTTACTGAAAATAAAATAACAAAGGTTAACCCCTTGATTCAATTGAGTGTTAGTTGAACTTAAAATAAAATATGCATATAGCTGCCATTATTTTACTTCATAAATAGTCTTGTGTGTTCATAGAAGTGAACAATGAATGTTATGCTGTACATTCAGGTTTTAAGAAATTCCATTTCATAAATCTTAGAAGGTTGGTTTTGTCTATTAATATTCTCACTGAGGGGTCAATGCATTTTATCCAATTTCAGCGGGAGATGGTAGCAAAATCCTGAAATCAGCTGCAACCTCTACAAAGACGCTTCATATGACACTTGAGTATATTCCAATATTCAACTAAGGGTTAAAACTTTGTGTTTAATTTCTCATCTATGACAATAGAAATCTGTAGAGGGGGGATTAGACATACAAGGAACAAAATTCTAAAAATCCTTCTACACATAATGAAAATATCTCACATTTTCTATCCTTTCCTTGCCAAACCGCCACCATTTCCTTTTTTTTGTCAGGTTATAAAAGCTGATCAACAAAGAACAATTGGATGACAATGTGAATGTATTATTTGTGCTTCTCTGTTGACATTCACATAATACATACCAGGCACAGATTTGTTTCTTTGGAAGAAAGCTGAACTGACCTGACCTGAACTGAACTAGAGTTCCTGCTAAGAGGAATGCTGAGAACATTTCAATACTTTTTGTTTCCCTTATGAAAAATTGACAAATCTTCCTTTCTGAAGTCAACTGAAATGCAGAGTTCCTGGTTGATGTTCCGAAAACAAACCCACAACTGCCTTCTTCAAAGTGTCTAGATTTAGTTATTAATTGATAATTATAAATTCAAATTATAGATGAAATTTGTTAAAATGTACTAGTTACTAAAAACCAGGTCCACAATTGTTTGGTATATCAAAAAATTGGGATTATTGTATTCAATTTGAAAAACACAATGTTTTTTAATGTAAGGTAAAAAATTAAAGTAATGTAAGGTTTAAAATTAAAGTAATTATAAATAAAGACTTATTGCTTGATTCTTTATTTATGTATCAAGCTGACCAAACTTTTTTCTTTGACAATAGATGTACTTACTATACTTACAAATTACCCTTAAAGAAGGGAACAACCACAGGTATGCAATGTTTTATGCCAATTGCTTTATATTTAGCTGGAAGTTTTTATTAGATCTTTAATATTTACCCTGAAATCCCTAAACTGTGAGGACGACTCACATCATCTCTTTCAAAACTTCTTGTGTGTTTTCATAAAGCAATGAAGCGGATTATATGAGCAATATCATTCCTGGAGCATGCAGTGTGAGAAATAAATTTGGGCTCTGCTGACTTTCACAAGCCGAACCAAAAATAACTGTGGCTTGACCAAATAATTCCACAAGCCGGCCAAATGACAATCATAATCAAATAGATTCCTATGCGTTGATGTGGAAAATGCGTAGTTCTGAACTCAGGGAAATCTCTGTGACATCATTGCATGTTTTCATGACTTCTTAAACCTCAAAACCCATTTGGTGGTTCTTATGAAAGAAATGCCCCTGGACTCAGAGCTTTTTCTTTTTGAGCAGAAAGTTAATAGATCCTGACACATCTTGTTATGCAGTTGTTGAGACAAAATCAATTTGTTAAGACCAGTTCCAGCAGAGTAAGCTTCAAAGCAAACAGGGAGTGTACACTGAAGCGTGAGCACCTACCTGGCATTTCTGCTTCAGTTCATCTTGCATTACATCCCAGATGTAACCAGCTAGGGGTGGAGAACACACACAAATACCAAGCCACTCAAAGGACACAATGTACTCAACATTATATCTTGCTCTTTTTTTTATTCTTTTCCCTTCCTTAACCTAATTATATCCGTCCTTTCTTTTCCTTCTTTGCACTGTAGTGCTGCCGTTTTCATTGCCACTAATGACACAGTGTGATCTCCACAGAGACCCAAGCCAACGAGCTGGGGTCACATATGTTCTATATCATCTCCTGAACACTTCCATATGGAAGTAATGCCACCTATGCCAGGACTTGACACAAACAGGGTGCCGATGCAGGATATGGCAGAGAAGCATGGAGAGATTGACGGAGTGAATAAACAAGGAAAGAAACACCATGAGAAAGATGTGCAGGCAGAAAAAAAAGGGAATTACATGGAAATGAAGAAAGGCAGACTAAGAGAGAGGGAGCGGACAGGAAGATGACAGCCAATTAAAGATAAAACACAGAGAGAGGGAGTGTGATGGAGAAGGAATGCATACCAGATCTATTTTTTCTCTGTCTGGCTTCTGCAAGAAGCAGTCATAAACAGGAAAGTCTTAACTGATGAGGTATCCTACCACTTGCCTCGAGCCTTCACTATGTCTTTTCTTTCAATCAGATACTTGAATCAATGTGTTGCCAAAGTTGACATTGTCGGCCCTGACATGTCGGGTGTAAATGATGGTTAACCTGTTGCACTCTATTATTTTCCCTGAAGCAGCTATAAAGAGTTTTATTTTACTAAGACAATTGTTGACTCAGTTTGATTCAGGATTCCAGACTGCCAAAGCATTTCAGTTCAGCTAAGGACTGAAACAAACTATCAGGTGTGTAGTTTTCATAGCTTTTTTTTTTTAGCCTTTCTGTCATAAATTTTCTGCATGACCCAAATTCTGACAATAATCAGCCGTCATACACATGGCCTCCAATTTGACTCATTGTCTTACCCATGTGTTGTAGGGAAATGTTTTTATTATTAGCTACTTTGATTTCAAACTTCCCAGAATTCTGTGGCTGAAAAGCAAGCCCAAGCCATCAGTCCCTCACTACAATGCTTGTGTTGGGAGCTGGAGAAGTTCCACCTTTCTCCAGCAGAGTCCGCCGTGGATTCTTCTGAGTGAGCCTCCTGCACAGCTGCAGCCCATCAGATCATCAGAGGATCCACCATATAAGCTGTCTTCAGACCTTGCCTCAACGCCGCAGTGTTGATCCAGTTGGTCAGCGCCTAAGCCTAGACTCTCA
>NW_015150972.1:567230-578458 GCF_000732505.1 Cyprinodon variegatus | reverse complement strand
CACAGTTCCATGACTCCTGTATGTATTGTATGTAAACACACACACACACACACATATATACGTATATATATATCCTCTAGCTTTTTCTCTGCCTGGAGCTTCCTTTCCGAACATACGGCTTTATGATCAGTTTCACACAAATTAATAGCGATATAATATATCGGACGAAATTGTTTTTATAAGCATTTTTATTAAAGAATTATAAATACCTCGATAAACATATTTAAATAATTTTAGTGCCAATTAAGGCCTTGATTTAAAGAAAAAATGACTGAATTGTAATTATTTTTAATGATCCGCGGAAACCCTGGTTCATCTCGCGCATGCCCTCTACGATCTCCAAGAAACTCAGAGCGGAGCGGACGGGACCACAGCGGCGGCTGTAGGCTTTGCTTTGCGCAGGCGGTCTGGAGCGCAGCAGGGCGGAGCGGAGCGGAGCGCTGACGGAGTATGTGGGATTTCAGGGTTAGAGTACCCATCATGACAGCTTGACGGTGTTTGTCCCAATATACTGTCATATAGTGCTGCTCCCTTAATTCCTACATATCATTCAAGCCTTTTTAAAGATTTTTGTGATCACCTGTATCAAATGCAGAATTTAATATCTAAAAGGAAAAGTACAGATATTAGTCCGTTATCTGAGGCCATGATGATATCATACTCGACTTTCAGCAGTGCCACCTTGATGCAATGACTAGCTCTGAAACCAGAATAAAACCCTTAAAAAAAGATAATTACTTTACTTATTCCATATGGAAGTGTTATGGTGCCCTGCTTTTGGTCAAATGTTTTTATTTTGACCTTATCTAAAGACTATTGTTTATACATGGAAAAAAGAAATCTTTTTGCAGAAAAGTGACTTTTCCCCATCAAAATATTCATCTTTCTTTAATCATACTGACATAGCACTAAAATATTTCCAAATGTCATTGGTTTCAGTCATGTAAGGGTTATATTGGACAGACGTATATAAAGTAATTTAAAATTTTGAAATGGAAGAAAAATTTTACACAGTTTTCATGTATTGTTGATTATGTTCGGTCCTATACTTTGTAGAGCTATCTTCCCCTGCAATAACAGTTGCAAGCCTCTTGGGGTGCATCTCTGCTTTGCACAAGCACACTGCTCTAACCACTAGGCCAACACTCCCATCACATCTCATGTTGCAATTATGTCACATTCTTTTAATTTTCTTTAAATGGATTGAACAGTCCTATTACAGATTTTCAAAGCTTTGACTTTGCTTTAAAAAGTTGTCCTTTTTTAAACGTTCAAAAATCTTTATGCTTGACATGTCTGCTGTGTTATTTTATTATTCATGACACTGTTTGTTTGCTATTTTCGTTATAATTACCGATAAGGTCACTTCTAAAATTAAATTTGGAAGTTGCATACCATTTTATTTGGGGATAAAGCAGCAAAGAGGGTTGTTTTTATTGTATGGCTGACTTTTATGTTTGTGAAGATTCCCAGTCATCCAGGTCATAGTCATTAAAAAAAAAAACAGTTCATTGGGCTTTGTTTTCCAAGTTTGAAGACGCTTTGCTTCCCATCCATAAAGCTTGTTCAATTCAAAATACCAGAATTGACGTTGAGTTCCAAGCTTTATCAAGAAGCCCAACAAAGCCTTGTTTTGGCTTAGAAAAAATTCATATTGAACAGGTTATGATTCACCTTGAGGAGACCATCATTTTTGGATACGCCCCAAAAGCTCTGGAAAAAAAGAAAAATAGTTCAGTTTGGTTCATCCAGACGCAACTCTGATTCGGTTGGTTTCAGCGCAACTTCCAGCGGTGACAGACCAGTCTCTCTGCTGGAGGTAAGTGAGGACAAACAGGACTAAATTAAAAAAGCTTTTATTTAAAGCCACCTAAATACCTCTTAAGAGCATTGCTTATTTCTTCATTTTTTACATTAGTTTCTCGGTATTTAATTTTAAGTGGAAAAACACTTTACATACAACCAGTGCCTGGCTTGCTGCAATGTTGCAATTTCAAAAAAAGTTCAGCTTGTTCAACTTCAGCGTTCATCATTCCACTGTCTCCATGCGATGATGCTGTTTGACAACACCTCAGCTCTATCTCAGAGCAGGAGGTGAGGGAGGAGCAGTTAACACTCACCGCGTGGAGTTCGTTGCTGGCCGCTTCACTGCCCTTTACCTCACGGTTTGTATAGGAATTCTATGTAAATCCACCACGTTTGTCACATTCACTGTGTGCAGTCTGAACGCACCATCACATCCATTATTTGTTGCTCTCATTTCCCTCTAGTGCCACACTCCTTTGCCCCTCAATTTCCTTCTGTTTCCTTCTCAACACACCTGCTCCCAGTTAGCTCATTACTCCAGTCATTGTTTCTGCCTTCTTCTCCCCAGTTATTTAAACCCCACTGAGTCTTCCATTCATGGCTGGTTCTTATTTTTTATCTTCCCCATATTCGTCCATGTGCTTTACATCTTCATTTTAAATTAATATTTTGTTTTTATCTTTATCCTGTATCCTATGCAGTTTTTTTTTTTTTTTTGTAAGAGCTTAAAATTCCTTACTAAAGAACCACAAAGTCAATTTGCTGCTCAGTCTCTGCTTTTGGGTCCTCGTCTAAATCATGTCACAGGGAGATTAGCAACAGTCCCATCGATCCTGAAATTTCAGAATATTATGTATTTCTCTTATCTTAGTGGTGTAGGGTACATCTTTTACAGTGGGCTAGCAATTGTATTTAAGGGATCGCAGTCAAAGGGAACACAAGAAAACCGAAGACCTTTGGAGTTCAGTGGTCTATGAGGTTGTGAGGGCTCTGACCGGAGAAGGGGCAGTTTATACAATGTCAAGATGTGCATCGCAATATGTTAAAAGCAGTGGTCCACTAGTTTCTATCTTAGTCAGTTAAATAGCTGCTGTCATTTTGCACATCTCTGATATAAATGTTATTTTCAAATATCAATTACTGTAAAAATGTTCATAGCTGTATATTGGTTATTTATTCTCCAGGTGCACATTATGTATATTGTTACACTTTATAGTGCAGTGTTTTATTTGTTTATTTTTTTAACTCTCCACTATTGTTATTCCTATACATTTTTTAAGGTCCACATTTGTGTGACAATTTTTTTCTATAATCCCTTTGCTGCTGTAAACACCAGAATTTTACCATTGTGGGACAATAAAGGGATTTTCTGATCTATTCTAGCTTTTAGAGATGAAGTGTGTCTCCTGGTCCCAGCAGCATATACTTCACATCTGGTAGCTGTGCCTGGTATTTCAGACACCGTACTTTCTTCTGCTCCTCCATATGCCCACCAAAGAGGTGATCAACATGTCGGATTTATCTCTGAGCTGCCTCCAGTACATGATTCTCTCCCATCAGCACAGTTGAGCAATTGACTTATTCTTAACATACTCTGAAAAGAACAACAGGTTCTACAGCTGACCACACACGAATGTGCACCTTCTTCCCCGGTTTAGTGGCCATTATAATGATTTTGCTTCTTTTACCTTTATACTACCTACTGTGCTGGTGCGATTTGTCCTTTGTCAGGCCGACTATGCAAAGGTGATGGGTAGATGTGGCCAGATGTTTTCTCTGTAGCTACTATATGGCACTGGCAGTGTGCCAACCACCTTAGTTGGTGGGATATCCTGTGGTGGGCGTACAAGCTTTTAAAAGCTGATGTGTCTGGGAAAGTAGGATCTCCCTTCCTCTGATCTCTCTGTATGTGGATTGGCTTCATCCAAGCCCTTGGTTTGGCATGCTGTTGGCAAGGTGCCAATACCCTCGTAGAGCAGGCCTTGCTTCTGGACTGATGGAAGTAGATTGCGTTGTTGGACTATATACATTACTGTTGGTCACTTGCCCCAACTGGACCGTGCCAGACACACCGAACCACGCTAAACTGGTACTAGTTCATCAGCCTGATTCGGCCAGTGAACAAAGACTCTTCTCTCTGGAGGGGTTTTGGTGGCTACAACGTAGCCTTAGCTAAAAAAAACGCTGTGTGACAGGCTGTGTGGAGTCAGCTGCTTAAGCAAAGACTGTCGCAGGGAGGTGACATTTGATCATCAACAACTTCCCCTGGTCAATGTTGAATGTGGTCACCAAACAGCACAATGACTAAATGTAGCCCTACCCTCTTTATAAAAGGCCTACTGACAGCTTGGAATATTGCAGACACCTGTTATACTAATAAGTGGACACACCTTGATTTAACATGTCCCTTAGGTCATATTATTTTCAATCTTATCTAGGTGTACTCTATTTTTTCCAGGGTTGTTTAATAAGTTTTTTTTTTGTTTTGTTTTTTTATAATTCTGTTGAAGCAGGTTTCAAAACCAATATCTGTAATCAAATGAGGGTTACTAACAATTTTGTCCGTGTGTATCTTGTCCAGGGGTGATGCAGGACTATTACTCCACGTATTTAAATTGAAACCACTTATTTAGTGAAATTTAAGTTTCCTTTTTGGACGTACAGGTTAAAAATCCTAATGCTGTTTTTAATGGTCCAAACACTCTAGCTTCCACTCCTTCTTTCCCCATAATTCAACCAGAACAATGAGACTTTTAAACTGTTTAAAGGGATGGGAAACTGTTTCTAGATTTAAATTCCAGCTCACTTACCTTCTGGTTGTTTAAGAACACACTTTGAGAGTTTAAAGATGCCGGTTGGCCTGTGTTGTCATTGGTGAACCTCAGAGGATTCCAGAATCTGTCCAGGCTGATTTCGAGGAATCCCTCTTTGAAAGTATATAGTTGGTCCAAGGGAATGCAAAGGGTCAGATCCGTGAGAGCAGAGACAGGCAGAATAATCAAGGGGACGAACCAGAGTTCTAAAGTCTAAAGGTCTAAAGTCCGAGCCAGGACACAGTAAATGGGAGAATCCAAAAGCGAGTTCAGGGCACAGAAAACAGGTCAGAGATTAAAAAAAAAACACTAGGACAGGTCTGATAGGTTTCAGGCAGGCTCAGGGAATCAGGAGGCAAATTCAGGTAAGAATCTGGCAGGCAGACAGGTAACAGCAATGCTGGACTAAACTCACCGATGGCCCCAGTGACTGGTCTAAGAACTGGTTAAATAGTCAGATAAACAGGTGAGTCTGGTGGAGGCTGATTGGAAACTGAGTGGAGCTGGCAGCTGTGCTGAATCCAGAATCAAACCAGCACTAGTGCCAGAAATTATCACATGGACTCATATCGGTTTGAAAATTGTTACATATCGCCCAACCTTATTGCAAACATTCAAAAACATTTACAAAGTGGATCAACAAGAAGTGATAGGCAGTGTGGGAGGGCTTTTCCGATTAAAAGGAAAGCAAAGCTTTTTGCAGGTGAGAGGAGGTCAGAGACAAAGTAATGTGCAGAGATCAGATTACTAAGATCATTAAAGGCTGACTATGTAAATGAGAAATAAATGATAAACTAATAGGGATAACAAACATAATTATAGATGTGTCATAATCTATTGATTCATTGACCTCATTGTTTCAGAAAACATTTGTTCTCATCTTTGAAACAACTTTTTATGTTGATAACAGTCATTTATTCAAATGAGATTGTTATCACAAGAAAACAAGTTTTGCTATTCTAAGATGAAATAGATAATTATCTACTTTATTTCATCATAATGATGGAAATGTTTTCATGGTGCTACTTTCAGCTTCTATACAAAATGCAAGCACCTTTAATCTGACATTCTGTTGAGCCACCTTTTCATTTCTTTTGTGAACCCAAGAGTGACTAATGCATAATAAATGTGACACTAAGTCAATGAGGATGAACACCAGAGACAAAGACAGACAAGTTGGTTGTCATGCAGATGTGCCGAGAATGTGTGACTGCTTTTTCTTCCAGTAATCAACCAATAAAACAGAGAAAATCAATCCTGTTAACTCTGCAGATCACACCAGCATTTAATATATATTGCAAGTTGTAGGTGTGATGACAGACTCTGTGCTGATCTAGGTCTGAGGAGTTGAGACCAGAAAACGTACAGATACACACCCAGTATTACAGGTAAGCAAAAACACAGTGTGTAATTTTTGCTTTGTGGCGTTTGCATCATGACAACGGAACAAACTCAAGCTCTGTGAAAACAGAGTATGAGAGCTATTCCTCCAGGGGTGACATATGGCTTAGAGTGCTATAGGGGGCAGAACAGCTTGTGCATACATTTGTGCATTACAGGAGGTATGTAGCCTTAACACTGAGAGTAAAATGGCGGGACAAAAAGTACTAGCCAAAAGAAAATGACCCTTTTCTACATGGCAAAGTACTAAGGTTAATCACATTACTTGATGTTGCTTACCCTTACTTTTACACCAATAGTTTCCACAATTAAATGTGACACATCCATAAGCTGATAGCTCTATAAAATGTGCTTTACTTCTCTATTTAATCAAAAGTGACATCTATATTAGAAAGTCTCATTATTTAGCCAGCCAAAGGGCATCATGCAACCCTATTTTTCATTTTTGTTAAAAAACTTTCTTCATGCATGCCCTGTTTATAATCTGCTGTTCTCATAGATCATACAGGCTTACTGTGTCCACATACAGCAGGGACTATATAGTGTACTTTATAGCAAACTTAGTTAACTGACCATTCAGACAGATAATAACTGTTTTTTGCTCTGTTGTTCAAGTAACTCCTCCTCCGTGCTGTGCATGCACCATCTTTGTTATTAATCCCCACTGTTGGGTAGCAACAGCCTATGGCAGCAACCGGCCACTGTGACAAGAAATCCCAGAATGCTTTGCAAGGAGAGCTCTTAGTGCAAAGCATTCTGGGTTATATTTGCCTCTTCTGAGCATTTTTTTATTCTTATACACTTCATAGACACTTATTTTCTTATGACCCTCGGCCATTTTCAAAGAACCGCAGTGAGAAAGATGAGCTTCAATAACTGTCTACCGTAGCTCACCACACATATGTGGCTGAAAGTGCGCATGCACAAAAAAAGGATAGCTAACCGGGCGAGCACATAGGATGGCCTCATGTAAATGTATCACCAGAGTGATTGACAATTAGGAGGACCACTTATTTAGATGATCCACCCGGAAATAAGAGATCTTCCTCTACACCTTTAAATAAGCTCAATTAAAAAGATGTCTTAAAAATAAATGTTAGATTTTTATTAGGTATGTTAATCTCTATGCACTCAACACTTGGTCAGGGCATCTTTTGCATTAATTACTTTCATTATTTTGATGTGACCTTGGAGGTGATCAGTCTATGGTCCTGCTATAGAGGGATGGAATGATACAGTAACACCCTGGTCAATGAAGCAGCTTTTAGCACCTATGGCAGCAGTATCAAAATAAAGAATAAGGTGTTTTAGAATTTCTAGCCTGAAGGTTGGAGACAAGATGCACTTTGAAAAACACAGCAGAGCAACACCCACAAATGTCATTGCTCCCTTAATCATCGATGACAGTGAAAAACCTAACCCTGGACTTCAGCAACATGGATTCCTCCAGGTTCTAAAACCTTGATTTTCAAATGAAACAAAAACTAAATTTTTATCTGAAAAGTGAACTTTGGACCACTAAGCAGCAGTCCTGATAATCGTGTTTCTTTTTTCAAGGTGAAATGCTTCTGATGTTGATTCTGGTTCAGGAGTGTCGTACATGAGGAATGTGACATTTTTCGGAGGAGAGGGAATCTTTGCATACTGAACCCCAGCCTGAAACCACAAATTGTAAAGCTCCCTAAAATGCTTTAATCTATTTTGCTTTACAATTCTTTCAAAGTTGTTTTTCTGCTTGTTGTTTGTTTGCCTTTTTTAAATAAAATTGAATTCCAGTTTATTTACTTGATAACAGCTCTGTGAAAAGTCAACTTTTTCAACCCTTTATTGTTGTGGTTAAGCCACGTTAATGTTGTGAGTCAGCAGTTTTTCAAACACTTTTCTAGGCCAGGATGTGAAACATTTGGATTAAAAGATAATACTTTGCTTTTTTCTTGTGATATACCTTTTAATTGCACTGCAAAAACTATCTAAAAATACCTAAAAATGTCTTCAATTAAGTGTATTTACCATTTAACTTTTTTTTTACCTCTTAAAATAAGATATTTAGATAATATGACAATGAAATAAATGTTTTTCTTATTTTAGATGTAAATTGTCTCATTTTCCTCTTCAATTCAAGAAAAAAAATCACTTATGTTAAGAAAAAATGTATTTAGATTTCAATGTTTTGCAGTGTAAATAGTGTATTTTCATTATCTGTAAATCTTGATAATGTATACGAATTAAAACATTTCTTTGTGTATTAAATCTATATATGAGGCTCTCTTTATAAAAAAAAAAGTAAGTAGCTGGATATATTGAACTTATATAATGCATTTTTGAAATGCACCTATATTTTTCAATTTCTGCTGCTTGAGTAAAGCTTTTGGCTGCTCTAGTGCTTTCACTGAATGTTGAACAAATAAGTTTTAACCAAAACGTAATCGGTACTTGAAAAGCCTTTTTACCTAAAAACATATTTACTCTTACTTGAGTAAAGTTAGACGTTTATACCCTTTACTTCTACTTCAGAAATATCATTAAATAGTGCTTCTCTTAAATTGGAGAAGGTATTTGGCCACTCATATACCTCTTAGTTTGTTTAAACATATTCCTCTCTGCCATGGAAAAAATCAACAGCACATTTATGTTATTAAAAACAGCAAATGTAACTGTTCTCTAAAGCACTACCTTTAAGTTTGTTTCTACAGTGCATTGCTTGCAAAGTTGTTTTTGTGTTGAGATGTAAGTCAGAACAGTCTGGTCTCCTAATCAGGGACCATATTGGAGCATGTCTGTGTTTGTGTCTGTTCTTGTATGTGAAAGCAGCCAAACACGTGGTCTACACGCTCTCACTCAAACATGCAAACACAGCATGGTCTGCAGATGTACCGAATTTACAGCAGGCCAACAGACAAACACCAACATGTGTCATGCTTTCATCCCGTACTTTTTCAAACCTTCTTCACTTTAAAAAAAAACTAAGCCAGCTGTTGAAGATCAAGTTTGAAGGTGGATCAGTGGACACATGATGCTAGCAGGACTCATTTGCAAACATACCTGTCCTTGAATTCTCATCTCTTCATCACAAGTTTCCATGGAAACCAGGGAAAAGCAGGGAGTTGGTGTGTGAAAGTGAGTTTGTGCCTGTGTAAGCGCTGGCATGCACAAAAGCATAAGAGAATATGCAGGTA
This sequence comes from Cyprinodon variegatus, assembly GCF_000732505.1. NCBI lineage: Eukaryota > Metazoa > Chordata > Actinopteri > Cyprinodontiformes > Cyprinodontidae > Cyprinodon > Cyprinodon variegatus. The sequence goes on along the minus strand of NW_015150972.1, from coordinate 569,262 downwards.
AGAAAGTGCTCACACCTTGCGGTCCTCACCTCATTTTCAACGCCTGGCTGTTCCTATTAAAATCTGAGTAAAGGGTGATTTTAATCCGTAGAAGGATGTATAACTTAAACAGTGTTAAATTCAGGTTCAAACAGATAGGAGGAGTAAAAAGACTTTGCAGTGGTTATTAATGTATTAAAAAGTTGCAGCTTTGCCAACACTAATCACTTCTGCTAAGGGCTTCAGCTGTGCCATGGCAACAATTTACCCTTGATAGCAAACCAAAAGATCACGCATCTAAGCTGTGGGCTCAGTCTGACCCAGTCCTCAGCAACCACAGCCATACCAATGATGTATTTGAAAGTGGCATTCAGAGAAGTCCCATTGAATCTTTAATGTTAGCTCTGTTTGAAATTTTGAACAAGCTCTAATTGAGTCATGATTTTTTTATGGGCCCCCTGGAATCTTCCAGAAATGCTGATTGTTTCTCCCACATTGAGCAAACATTCACAGCAGGCAGGGGTTGAAGAAATGAGGCCATGACAGACAAAATTTCAAACAGTGTCTTCCTTATTCATCAAAAGTTTATATTAACATGTAATGATTTGTCTTGATATTAGTGTTCTTGATTTGATCAGGGTGAATCTTAGACATGCCTTAGACACTCTTTAAAGCCTCTTTCACCTATCTAAAAGGGTTATACAATTTTAGCATATCTAAACATGACTCAAGAGTAATGAAAAAAATAAATCACTCTAAGATTATAAGAGTTTACTGAAGGTCAGATTTAATCAGGTGAGTTTTGCTTATCATTATTCACAAAAGGTTCTGGGAGGAAACTTAAAAAAGCAGTAACAAATCTGTTAGTCTCTAATCCCTTGTTTGCCAGAATATTCAGTAATAAGTTAGGTTAATCTCTAACGTAAGGCTTTCTCTGCTTTTCCTCAGAGTAGCTTTGCCTCGTCTGTTCCTGTTTGGCTGTGACTCCATCCTGGAGAGAAATATCAGCTGTGCTGCTGTCATCAACACCGTTGTTTATAGATGATGGAGATCGGCCTTTTTTCCAGTGTATTCCTGTTTCTCTGACTGCGACTGGCTAAATGTGCTCTCTTCATCATCTGACATGGGAGCTGGCTCAGAGCTCGTTTGCCTGGCTGTGTGTTTCCTGGACGGGGCCGCCTGTTACAGTTGCTTTTTGTATCTCTGCTTCTGTCTTCTTGAACCCCAGTCGGCCTCGGCAGATGGCCGCTCACACTGAGCCTGGTTCTGCTGGAGGTTTCTTCCTGTTAAAAGGGATTTTTTCCTCTCCACTGTTGCTACAAGCATGCTTAGTGTGAGGGATTGTATTCGAGTCAATGAGTCGATGCAATTAACCGGTTTTCCTTAGATAGAAAACTTTGAACTGTAAAGTGCCTTGAGATGACATGTGTTGTGAATTGGCGCTATATAAATATACCGAATTGAATTAATAAACAGACTAATTTTGTCACAGTCCCAAAATAACAACAGCTTAAAAAATGTGCCACAAAGATTAGGTTTTGTGGATTTTGAATTTCCTTATGTGAAAAGAATTTATAAATATGTATATAGAGTTGACTCCCACAGTTGAGGTTGTGATTCCATTTAGGATCACAGATCAACAAGTATGGGGGGTCTTGAAATCTTATACAGAATTTAAAGGGGGATAGTGACATTATTTGTTTACACAAAAAAACCACTGGATTTTAATAAAATAAACCTAATTACACAAAGCCTAGATAGAGTTTTGTCCTTTTTGAGACTGTCCTTTTCAGCCTTACATATTTTATTTGTGCGTTCCTGCTGATTAACTGATAGGTCATGCGTATGAGCATGACCAATCATTCTGAGATCCGATGGTTTGTAGTGATCAAAAGAGTCAGCTCCCATTGAGTGAGAGCCAGCTCCCCACTTTCTTTCCTTTCCCTGCTCAATCCTCATTCAGTGACTCTGCCCTGCTTACCGTTGAACTTTGTTTTGACTGACAGCACAGTAGCCTTGTGGCCAATCACATGTGAGCTAAGGATGTAGTATC
>NW_015150972.1:538287-566739 GCF_000732505.1 Cyprinodon variegatus | reverse complement strand
AATAATTTTCATCTATTCTCCACATACTGTTTTGGAACAACCAGGTAATAAGTTGCAACAAATAGTCAACTTTCATTAAAGACTGATACAATAAGGACTTTTTGTTAAAGATTTATTAGATGTTGGATGGTTAGATGGAATTGAATGAAATAAGATGAATTGTTTAAATTAAATGAATATTCATTGCTGCAAATGAAAGAAGTCAAACCTTCGTAAAACATATTCAAATGTATATATTTGTGTCTTCTTCCCTATTAAGATCTGTTTTGTTGACAGTGGCGTTGGATGCAGGAGGTTGCCCTGCAACTGAAGGGTTGTCAGCTCAAGCCTGGCTCCGGCCATCAATGTTGTTGTGTTCCTGGGCAAGAAAAATTCTTTGAACATCTGCATTGGTTACTGATGTTGGGCAGAGGCCCTGGTGGCGCATTCAGGGCATTCAGAATGACTGAATGTTGCATAAAGTACTTTGATCAAGTCTACTGACTTGAAAAACTGCTATATAAGTACAGGCCATTTACCATGTGTACATAGTTAAATTTCTTTTTTGAAATCTACTTTTGTTTACTTGTAAATAAAGTATAAAAATGCATTTTTATGGGTCATTTTCAAAACAACTGATATTTCAGTTAACTGTATATGTTTAAAAACACAATGATTTTTTTGCTTAGTTCAAATTCTTCTCTGGTAGTAAGAGTGCAAAATCATTTTCTACAGTATGTTTCAACTACTATGAAGAGAAGCAAGAGCGAACTGTCCCAATTTCAAAGTTAAATATCATGGTTAATGACTTTCAAATGTTGAACATAATAAAGATAAAGCAAAGGGAGAAATGTTATATCTTAAATCTGTCTCTCCTACAAAGTTAATCCTCAACCTATAGCCTGGGGTACACTGATTTTGGTTAATGGTAGACTGTAGAGCCATTAAAAAAAAAAAGACTACATTGGCAGCACATAGCCCTTTGTGTCACTCTGTTCCTTTTGAATCTGCTTTCAGGGTTTAAAAAAGTTGATGACCCCTGGTCTAAAGGTTTCACTGGAGTCATCTGGGATTTAAAAAATAAATGTCTTGTAATTTTATTGAGCTTGATATGAATATGAAATATAAAGCATCTCACTGAACATAATATCATAAGCCAGGAGGAGAATAATGATTAAAAAGTGGAGATACAGTGGTGTGCTGTTTGCTCTTTTACCTATCTTTTGAATTTTTGTCTTGAAAGCTACTCATTAATCAGAACTAGGAATAAAAAAAAGTTGATTATTAGTTAAAGACAACACATAATATAAAGCTTTCACCACATAAAAATTTTCATTATAAAGGAAGAAAAAAAACATCTAATTCCAATCAATCTGTATTTATTTACCAATTTACCTGCATCCAATTATTTTGTGCAGTTACCTAATATTACTTTAATTAAAGTAATTCAATATGTTTTCTATGGTTTTTCGATTTTGACTATTTCGGCCTGAAAATGTAAACTCTGCAACTTCAAAATATTTTGTATAGAACTATTATCATAATGTGAAAAAAATTAAAAAAATTTGAAGAATACGACAGAGGGAAATCCTGAGGAACAAACAGATCAACAAACAAATCTACGTTCTGTGTTTATTGTACTGTTTTAAAAATCTAATGGTTGTTTAAAACATTTAAATGGTAAGGTATCTTCGTTAAATCTGTGCAAATGTTTGAAAAGAAACTTCCCAGTTCCTTTACTTGACAGGTTATCAATACCTTTGTTTACCTGCCAGCTAAACAATCTTATGAATTTTTTAGCTGGTGGTTGACAGGTGCAAACGTGCGGAAACGAGCTGCAAACATAACTGTAAAGCAAACTCCAAAACATGCAAACGCAAAAACAAATGCAACAGAGAAATGCTGCAAACAACAAGGCTACGATTACTGAAAAATAAGCTGAAACCTATAATCAACCAAAAAATGCAAAATGCAAAAACAAAATGCTGCAATCACAGAAGGGAAAATATTGAAATGAAAGATATCAAACCTCTTCCTTCTTCCTCCAACTTTAAAAAATGCAAGACTTAATTTTTGTATGGAAGGTCTGGTCCGATATGTTTTGTTTTTTGCTCGACCCCCTCTAATGCTGCAGTGTTTACTTTTTGCATTTTTTTATTTATTTATTTATTTTTTGCGATTGTGGAGTTTTGGTTTTGATTGCAACCCTTTTTCCTCATTGTTGCAAAATTTTGTTTTGTCATTGCAGCTTTTTTTTCTTTTTGCATTTGTTTATTTGATTTTTAAGGCTTTGCCTTTATTTTTGGTGAAAGCCCCATTTTTGTTTTTTCGCTTGCAGACTTTATCAGTTGCATTCTTTTGTCTATGTTTTGGAGTTTGCATAATACGTGTGTTTTTGCAGCTCATTTTGCCATTTGCTGGGCATTTGCATTTGTGTGCAGCTTGTTTATTTTTTATTTTTTTGCACTGCTTTTCTGTTGCATTTGTTTCAGGGCTTGTATGTTTTATAGTTTGCATGGCATATTTTTTTTCTGTTTGTTATGTTGTTTACTGCGCGTTTGCACCTGTCCACCACCAACCAGTTTTGCTCTAATAAATGGTAATAGTAGGGATTCAAATAATAGTATAATTCTTATGTTGCCTTTTGTTTTGTTGCAGTAGAGTCTGAAGACATTTATGTCCAACCCCAGACTGGAAGACATTATGCTCCAAGGTGAAGTACTTCTTATATTAAAGCACTCATCAGGCCCAGAAGTTATCCTGAAATGAGAGATTACCTTCACCCAATGTCCTCAGTGATCCTATCAGATGGGATGCTAAGCAAAACTGATTCACCCATATGATCCAAATCAATTAGTCCTAAATAGACGAAGAGCAGAAGTTTTATATAAATACTTAAATTCTGAAGTAGCATGCACTTGTGCATTTGAAAACATTGTATGTTTTTGTTCAGCTTGGTGAAGCCATTCTTCTGTTTGTTAGCATAATCTTAAAAATATAACCTAACCATAGTCGAAGAAGCCAACTGCAATCTTTGAATAAATCTTTAAAAGTTTACCTAAGATATATATTTTTTCTTTACTTTTAAAATGGGGAATATTTTGCTTTAACATTTTTGATGCTATGGGCAATATGATTTTCCCAAATGACACTATCACTGGCTTAATCTAGCAAAATATATTGAAGACCAGGGTGGAAAGACCCATATTTGTCCATACAGCATTTCACATATCATTAAATAAAATTTTCACATCATAAGAAAACAAAAACTTGTATTTGTTTATGATAATGTTTTCTTTTTTTTCCTTGAAGTTCCCCGGGATTTTAAATAAATGTTAAGAAAGTAATCTGGGACTTGCACCAAAATATGACTCAATGCAGTGCCCAATTTCTTATGTTCAAGTGTTTCCATAAAATTCTTTTTTTTTATTTTCTCCCCTCTGAATAGATACTGGGTAGTGGGATAATAGCCATGTCTCTACCAAGGCTGTTAACGTATCGGGCTGTAAAATGACTGATATTCCTTTTTTATGTATGAACAGCATAAGCAAGCTATTATTCTTTCATTAGAATTAGTCTGATCTCCCAAACCCTTTTTGGCATAATCAGTGCTTTAAATGGAAATAAATAAGTGCAGATACTCCTCTTAATGCCATACAAAACATAGGTAATCATTTTCCACCAGTCTATCTATTGATCTATAGATTTAATAAAAAAGAGAAAGTAAATTAAGCCAGTTCCAAACAGAATCTATAGGAGCCAAATTCAAGCATTATAAGCCACATTTATTAACTTTAAGGAACTTTGTTCTCTAATTTCCGCCTCAATTTGAGATGTGATCAATTTATATTATTTATACTAGAATATATATTTCAGGCTTTCAAAGTAGTAGTAATTAAACCTAAACTTAAGAAACATCCTGATCCAAATGACAACAATTTATAGAGTTAGAATGTCTAGTTTTCCTGTCTTATAAAATTCTTGAGAAATTGATTGCAAATCCAGTGTGTGCTACTAACACTGATTACTTTTTTTAACGAGTTTCAGTCAGGTTTTAGAGCTCATCATGGCACTGAAAGGGCACTGTTGAAAGTTACTAATGATATTCTAATTTCGTCAAATAACAGACCTTTGTCTGTTTTTGTCCTGTTAGATCTTAGTACTCTACTTAATACAGTCAATGTTAATACTCTCATAGTGAGGCTTAAATGCTATAGAAATGAAGAAACAGATAAAGGTTGGATTAAATCTTAGTTTTTGACAGATCTCAGTTTGATATATTTTTTCCTCAAGCATCAGAACTACTTGTGGCTTACCACTTGGTGGCTTACCAAGTACGAGCGCCAATTCTCTTTACTATATATCTATCAAGGTACACAACAGATGTATATATACGTATATAGAACTACACATTTCTGGCCATGCACTATAGTTGCCTTTTATTTTCCAGCCTCTTTCTAGTTCTTCCCTGAGTCCTTGGTATGTCTCCAATTTCTCATTTTCTTTTTTCCTGATATCTGATCACTAAGGCTGCCCTCTGCTGCTTATCAATGATCACAAAGTCGGCATGGTTAGCCACAACCATTTTGTCAGTTTATATTTGGAAGTCCCGGTCTCTGTCAGTCTCCATCACCTTTAGAGGTGGCTCTTCTTTTGACTTGAGTGTCTAGAGTTTGTATTCTACACAAATGTTCCTGTACACCATACCAGCCACTTGGTTATAACATTCCATGTATTTCTTTCCTACCAGTATCTTACTGTACATCCTGCTTTGAGATGCTTGATTGTTTCTGGGGCCTCTTTGCACAGCCTGAACCTAGGATCTTGCTTGCTATGATCTATCTGAGAATCTACTGCTCTGGTGCTCATCATCTGCTCCTGTGTTGCCACGATCAGTTGTTCTGTTTTGTCCTTCAGCCTTGCCCTCTCTACCCATTGGTAGGATTTGGTCAAATCAGCCACTCTCGCTATCTTCCATTGGCAGATTCCATGCAGGGGTTTTTCCTTAATGATGGTTCCTCCAGTTCCTCCTTTTTCCGGCTTACACTGTCTGAGACATTCACTTATTGCTTCACCCCTTTGGACCATCTTCCTAATGTATTCTTGGATCTTGGATATTTAATCTTCATTGGTGTCTCTAATGCTCCCCAGGCCACTGCCTGCTTCTTTGTGATTAGTGTATAGTTTGTGGTGCTGGATTTGGGGTGGATTCCACTATGCATGCATGGTGATTAGATTCAGTGTTTTAACATCAGTGGCCTGAATTTCTTCCTTAGACCAACTTAATATCCCAGAGGGATATCTGGTTATGGCAAGGCATAGCTGTTGATGCCTGGACCTGATTCTTACCATTGAGCTGACTTCTCAGAATGTCTTACTCACTGCAGGTATTTGGTGATGCCTGCTTTCCTTGTAGCCTCTTAATAGTTACCATTTGCCTCTGGTATCCCAAAGTACTTGTAGCTCTCTTCTATATCTGCTATTCTCCCTTCTTGGAGAGCAATCACCTCAGTGTGGATTACTGTCCCTCTTCTTGTCACCATTCAGCTAAATTTCTCATGACATTACGATGTCCTCTATCGTAGGAAAAAAATTATTCAACTATTTACTCGAGTTTAATAAACAGAGATCGATGGATTTCACTCAGTCGGCCCTTTATTTTATCTTTGCAAAGAGACAACAGTTCATTATACAGCCCTTAGTGCATGTTAATCCAGCCCTGTTCTAAATAATGGAAAGAAATCAGAGTCAAAACAAATTACAGACACTTTAGTTAAACAGTAACATGCAATAAATAAACCTTGAGAAAGAATCTGGCTTGTTATGGGAATAAGTATGTCTTGTCTACAAACACCCCTCGCTCAGGCATTGCGTGGCATTGCAGGTGAAACAGTAAAAAAATTTTTTTAGAGTGGTTAAATAGCATAAACCAATATATGAAATAAGAGAAATGAAAATTTTCTGACCACTCCTCCCTGTAGAGCCCAGAGATGTGGATCACCGAGTTGATGTCCATTTCATTCTTAGGCGTTGAGTCATAGGCTTTCTTGTAATCAACCCAGGATGTACACAGGTTTTGCAGTCTCTGGTGTATATTTTGTCAACTAGCAATTGGTGTTTGGCTCCTCTGGTGCTTTTACCAATGCCTTTCTGTGCCTCTGTCATGTGTTGTCATGTGTGCATTTACCTTTGCAACTATGATGCCTGACAGGACCTTCCATGTTGTGGAGGGACAGTTTATTGGCTGATAGTTAGTTGCGATTGAGCCAATCTGGGGGTCTTTCATTATCAGGACTGTTCAGCCCTCAGTTAGCCATTGAGGGTTGTTCTGTTTTTCAACCCATTTGTGATGCTAGGCGTTCATCGAGAGAAGTTAGCTTCTGCGGCCAGTAAGGGTTGATCATGTCTGGGTGTGGTGCCTAGTAAAGTGCCTTAGGATGACAAGTGTTGTGAATTGTTGTTATATAAATAAGCTGAATTTAATTGACCTTCAAGCTTCATGGTATTAACATGGAAATATTAAATTCATACAATTAAGACCTAAAATAAAAGATCTTTGAAAACAAAGAAATGATAACTCCATCTTAAGATGGATTTTTAAGATACTGAGGGAGGCACAAAAAAACAACAACTACCGTCATAGTATTGAAGTACCCACTATTCAAAATACAAAGATAAAAAGTACATGCATTTAAAACTACTTAACTAAAAAAAACAATACAATTTACATTTACTAATATCAGTACAATTCTGTATAATTTTCAGAGTAATTTCAAAGAACCTTGTAACTTTCAGAAACCACCTAATGTATTGATGCGTAGAACCACTCTGCTACCTATTGGACCTTATTGGGTCATCTAGTAATCCTGGGACCGGCCACCTGCATAGCCAGTTCCTCAGTCCTGGGATTATTAGATGTGAGTATTATGTGTGAATGTGCGTCCAGATTTTTTTTATACGTTCTTTTTTTCCACAGAGAACGTGTGTTATATATATATGAGTGCATTTAACCACAAGCATGTATGAAGTGAAATTTTAAACTGTATACCCTCCGTTGATTCTGGCAACCAACAACAGATCAAAATACTGTTTTAAGTTCCATATGTCGCCAACCCTGTGTTGATTTGTATTGGCTGCCAACAGCTCTTGTTGATGTTTGATTTGCTTGCAGCAAACACATGACTGTCACATCGGCAGAAAAAGGGTCTATAGAACTCGAGGTACGTGGAAGACACTGTAATAAAGTCTCTGGTACACTGATGGGTAAAATTTGACAGTATGTGATACTGTTGGATAACAGCCTGCCTAAAGCATTTAATCATTAAGATTTTTTTCCAGAGTGCAATATTTTTTACCATTATTCCCTTTTCATCATCGTTTTTTGTCATTTTTCATTTTGGGTTTTAAGTGTTACATCTAATGAAGAGAATTTTTTTAATATAAGATCAAAGCAGGAGGGCTTTAGGATTATGAATTAGGCCTTGCCTCCCCCGTCAACAATAAATCATGAGCCGCTTAAGTCAAACTGCATCTATTGCTTCCCAGATTCAGGTGTCCATCGCTTCCCCTCCCCATTCCACACTTAATTTATATTACAGGTGTAAAGCAGTCTCTGCTCAGCTAAAGGTCTCCTCCAAACCCCTCGGGGCCACAGTTCTCCTTGGCTTGCAATAATTTATGAACAGGGTTTCCAGGTTTTATGAGACAAGAGTATCAAGTGTGCTATTCCTTTATCTATTCCTGACACGTACATTGGCTTTTTAAAATATAGATTAAAAATTGTGCTCTGGGTTTAGATTAAGACCATTTGATTTTAATTCTTTATTTAGCAAGTGCTTTGCTATAAAATAGAGAATGTGAGTAATTGTACAGCTTTATGATAGTTTGAAAGGGCTACCTACTTTCAGAAATAAGACATCAAGCCTGCAGGGTGATCATTAGACCAGGAAAGAGCTGAGGACCATCTTTTAGCACCGCGAGAAGACAAGAAGCCTGACAGAGCTGAGATCTCTCTTCTCTGCCTCTCAATGTCACACCGTATGTGCTCTGTCCCTGCTGAATTTTCTTTTTGTCTCACCTCATTTTCCTCCTCAAGCCTCCCATCGTTTTTGTCAGACTGTTTGTCCGCATGGCTCTGTCTTTTTTTTTTTCTGGCATCGACAGAACTTTGGAAGAAAAGCCACATGAGACAACTCAACACACTGTATCCTGTGAGCGGAGGCCACACATCATACAGCCCAGGAATATATTCTCTTTCAATACAGAAGGGCAACACCATTACACTGCTTTGGGCTATCCATCACTGTACACTCTTATCCTATGCTCAGTAGAATTTTTCTTTTAACTTTTTGGAGGTCACAGAGACACAGGAACAGAGTGAGCCATCTGAGTGCTACCTGTTGTTTTTTACCGACTGCTGGGATTTGCAACGCTGAGCAGTAGTGTGATGGAAAAGGCTGCCAGTTCTGAAGGAGCAGATAAAGGGTCAAACAAATACAAGGCTGTCTAGGAACAAACACTCAGGTGTCACAGAGCACAGGTTAAAGAGATGGCAGGACAGGGAGCATAAGTGCCTTCAGTGATTGCACAACAGGAAGAGTTAGTTCAAAGACTCCCCGTTGCTTACACAACCGACATTTAAGACCTCTGTGCTGTCTGTAACTGGATTACAATGCTTCAATGCATTACTGCAGGAACATGTGCACTTTTGAAGCAACTGGTGAAGGCAACTTGCTTCCCAAGAAAAAGTTTGGAGGTTTATATTTTAGTGAGGCATTGGGAGGCATGTATTTTTGTTGAGTTTTTTTTTGTTCCAGAAATTACACCTCATATCAGATATTTAAGGTTGCTTCTTCAACAATCTGTGTTGGCTTTGACCCCAGACCTGGAAAACATAACTTCTTTAATTAGTACCTAAAAGCATTCCAATGGGGGCAGTCTTGGTACCGTAACTATTGTTCTAATTCTGTGGAAAGAAAGCCAGGACAGTGTTAAGATTAATTCACAACATATATAAAGTTCTCAGCTGGAGCAAAAGATTTTCATGTTATCTCTATGTAGAGGGGCTCTGGAGCAAAGTGAAGCTGAGCGAGGTGAATGTGAGGAATTTAGGGAATAGAAGGCTGCGAATTTTGGCAACATTTGATCGCCTCAACGCCTGTGAATTAGGCAAAGCAAAATTTGCTGTAGTTGAAAATTCCAAACTTTTGTTTACATTTGTGTTGAGAAATCCAATAACGGACTACAGTGAAGCAGGCAGTGGAGAAAAGCTTTTTTTAACCAAAATTGAAGAGAGAAAATACTGTTGACAAAGGATGAAGTGGAAATACTCTTAAGAGGTTTTCAGGTGGCTTTCAAAAAAAAAAGTCTTTAAACTAGCCCTAGAAAGACTGTTTCTTTGTCCTACTTCCAGCGTAAAAAACGGGCAGCCTATGCTTTTTTTCCCAAAATCCATCGCTGTCTCCCCAGACAAGCCCCTGCTGTACTCCTTTGATCTCAACAATTAGCCTCTAGAGGCTAGCTTCAGCCAGCTGAAGCTTCTCCTAGCTCTTTGTCCTTGGCGGGGTTCTCCAATGTACCGCTGTCCTACTCCTGTGCAGCAGATGCCTCTAGCACTTCTTCAGCACTGTGTTCAAAGAGGGCTTCTACCTCTGTACTTCTCCACTCTCTTCATGAGCTATCAATGGAAAGCCGCTGCCTTCAGTCACCACTGATTCCCCGGCGGGTTCCTTCAATATCCTGTTGTAGTTCCAGACTGAACACAGCTGCCAATATCTTCCCGGTTTGGGTTCTCTCTATGCTGGTAATCTGGCACCGATTCCTGCTTCTCCTGTCTGAGCTCCAGAATGCCATCCCACCTTCTATAGGCAGATAGGTCACAGATGAACCTACAGTAGGAATGCCGATAGCTTCCTGAGTTAACAGAGTATACACACTTTAGTTTGATTATTACAGCTGGTATGAAAAAAAAAAATATTTTATAAATGTCACTGATTAGATTTGAATACATCACCCTTACAAACTGCTACAGTATAGGGTCTTTACTATTCTGTAAATGTGGTAAACCTTTAGCTCAGTATCTGTAAGTGAGACATTATTCTTCCCTGCAATAAAATGGAGTCAGAGTAAATTTCATCAACTAAAACTATAATGACATTATTTTCTGCTGGTTTTGAAAGGTAATGTAAGACAGGTTGCATTTGGAGTGGTAGGTAGGCAGCATCTGAAGATATACTTTATTTCGTCCTGCAAGATTTTATACTCAGACATCTTCATTTTTCCTGTAGTTTTATTAACGATAAAATAGAGGCACCCTTCACCTCTCATAGTTTTCCATTAGATAATAGCTAAAACCAAACAATACAATCTAAACAAAAACAAAAAAATTCTCAGATACTTTTTCATAAACTAATAAAAAAAAATTTTTTCCAAAAAAAAACACACTAAAGTATAATGGGGAAATAAAATAAAGCAATTTCTAATATTACTCAAAATATTTTAATATAATATTTACATTCTCTAGATCAGGAGTCCTGGAAAACTACTCTCCTGTAACTCATATGCATACCTTTTTCAGCAATCTAATGGCTGAATTACTTTTTCACCATGTCACCAAGTTATTCAGAGACCTGGACACAACTGATTCATTTAAATTCAGGTGTATGGGAATTATATTTTAGATTTTATCAAGTTTATTTTTAAGGTATTTCCATAATCCGGCAAAAGGCAGAAGGACCATTCCAATCCAGGACTGAGTTTAGAGATCTCTCCTTTGAGTGTATTTAAGAACTCTATGGTTTCATTTTTTCTCCAGTTAAAGGGACATAATTTCCAAGTTAACTTTTAGTAAACTAATTCAGATTATAATAAAAATTACCAAAGATAAATAGCATGTAACTGAAACTATATTACACTTTTTGCAAAACTCTAAGGCCAAACAAAAAAAAACTGGTAAATTTAGCTGGCATAACCTGAATGAGCATATTTGAATCCTATGCAATGACAAGGAGATGCTTGCTCCCATTGAAACCCTGAGTTAATTATAGTGCATTTAAACTTTGTTGAAAATTGAAGTTATTCTGTGGTGCAGTAGTTAGTACTGTTGGCTTGCAGCAAGATGAATCTGGTTTCACCTCTAACATAAATTAGTCAATTAGTGGAAGAAAAATTTGAAATATTTTAACAATCTGAAAAGATGGTATCAAATTGCAATCAGCCCTATTTAGTGTAATACCAAAATTACATGCATTGCAATGAAATGCCTTCTGAAGTCACTTAATTGCTATGTAGAATACAGATGTTTGTAATTTAACCTAAGTATAAATCTGGCTGTTCTGTGACCGCCTCAAAGGTTTGTTATGGAACATTAGTAAACAAACAGCTTCATGAGGAGCAAGAACGTGGCAGACAGGTCAGGGATCCTGTTGTAGCAGTTATAAAACAAGGCGTGGGGCTTCGATCATCTCAAGGAGCACTGTTCATTTTAATCGTTCCAAAAATAGAAAGAGGGTGTCAACTGCCAAACTACCATATCACCTAAAACATGGGTGGGGCAAGAAGAAAAACAATAACAAAAGTAGTGATTCTTAGCTAGCTGAGGAAATCCCCAGGTTTGGTAGAGAATCTATTTGAGGCCCCCGGGTTAGATGAGACCCAAAACGGAACTTTTTCACTGACATGCAAAATAACATGTTGCTGAAAGATAATCCTTAGATAGTGATGGGACTAATTTCATAAGGTGCTTTTTTAGTCACGCCGACCACTAAATGCACTTTTCTACAGCCACATTCATCTAGAAACACATTCACACACTGATTTGCAGATGAATAGGCTAGAAGGGGTTACATGCCTTTCATAAATGTACTCAAACTTATGGAAACTAGAATTGAAAAGACCATGACAAGAAATCAAGGAATCAAAGGAGAGAAACACTTCCTTCAAGAAACAAAGACAAACTGGCAAGGGAGGAAGGAAACAGCTTAAATAGACAGGAGGAGATGATTGAGGGCAGGTGTGTTCAATCAGGCTGGCTTGGTTAGTGTAGGCAGCAAAACAAAGCTGCCATGTCACACAGACAACTTTTAGATTACCAGAAATTACTAAATTCTTTGCCAATGCTTCCCGTTTACTAATATCACTATGAATATACTATTTTTCCATACAGGGGACACAGGGGAAATCTAATCAGAGCAGGTATAAAGAGAGAAAAGCATTTAAAGACTGCAAATTATTTACAGCATACCTCAGTAGACTGGCAGCTTTAATTGCAATGGAAAGTAGGTCTTTGGAGTATGGAATCAAAGCAGCTAAATGTGCGTGAAAAATTCCTATTTATTTAGATTTTTTTTTTTTACGTTTTATCCTTTTGCTCCCACTACAACATTACACTCTACTTTGTATTCAATTGAATTCAATTCAAAAGTACTTTATTAATCCCAAAGGGAAATTAAATGTTGCAGTTACTCATAGGGTTTTTGTTTTTTTCATCGAGTTGTTGATTATGATAGCTGTAGGCAGGAAGGATTTTCTGTAGTAATCTGTTTTGCACTTGGTCTTTAGAAGCATCTGACAAAAGACACTTTTTCTTTAAAAATCTTCTGAATAGGATGTTCTCTGTTGTCCATAATGGTCTTCATTTTATGAAGAATTCTTCTTTCTGAAATAATCTCCAGAGGTTCCAGAGGAGTTCCTAGAACAGAGCCAAGCCTTCTTTATTAACTTGTTAATTTTTTGAAGTCATTTGCTCTGATGCTGTTACCCCAGCAGAAGCTTGAGCCAGACATCCCACTCACCACAACAGAATATAGAAGATATGTAGGATTTTGTTGCAAAGCTTCGGTCCTTTGGAGTTTGCAACAAAATCCAAAGGACCTAAGCTTCCTTAGGAAGTAAAATCTGCCCTGTCTCTTCTTGTAGAAAGCTTCACAGTTGAGTGTCGGTCTAGATTGTTGTCCAGGTGAAAACCAAGTTATTTATACTCCTCCATCACCTCTATTTTGTCCATGATGAGAACATTATTTATTTTGTCAGAACAGTAAATATAACAATGATATTTAGTAAATAGCAATACATTTAGTAAATAACAACATTGGTTATTAATCAATTTGATTCTTAATTTGTGCTCTTGACCATTTTTTTTCAGCTAAACTGTTAGATTTTTATTTTTGTGTGGATAAATCATGAAACCTGATAAATGTGCAGGAAAATGTGTTGAACAGTAAATACTGTAGAAAGAGCATGCCACAATTACTTCTCTAACTGAAAAATGTAAGGAATAATATAATCTAACTGATTTTTAATTGCATTACAGCTTCAAACATTTCTTTTCACGTTTAAGTCCCTGCTTTAGCTGTGCCCCATGACAACCTTTCACTGAATGAGCTTTCCTGATGCCTAACAAACTGTGGCCATCTTTAAAAGTGCTCTTGAGTAAAGTCAAGGTTGAGCATCTGCAGCCAGCTAGGAGCTGGAAACAGAGAAAGAATAAATTTACATATAATTCATAGTGCATATTAAATAGGTTCGAGGATTCAATAAAAAAAATCTTTTCAGGCATAAAAAAGATTACAATTACATAAAATGGTGTTTAAAAGAGAGGAATTCAGTCCCACAAAATGTGTGATATGATAGTAATATAACAACCAGCAGCAGTTTGAAGTAAAAATGTCCATTATTATACAGACAATCCCACAAGCATCTTACAAATGGGGACATCTATTACGAGAAAATGAGCTTAGTGTGGAATGAAAAAATGTCAGCTTCTAGAAAAAGGTTGGTAAAGTTAGAAGAATTAATCCATGCTGACATTTTTCAAAGCCTTTTACCTGCTCTCATGACAATGATGCTTACATGCGATTTCTGCCCTGACACACAGAGGTGCTTTTCCCAGAAATCTCAGGGGCTCTCCCTCGCCAGCAGCATCATTATTTCTCATCACGTTAGCTGTTCTGCTCCTTTCTGTCCCACTGCAGTTCAGCATCTCAGCAAACCACTTGGAAATACCAACTTGGACTAATCATGAAAATGTTCTTTGCTTTACAAGCGTAATGAGAAATACACAAAGAGCTGTCTTTGTTTTCCCCAGCAACATAAGTCAAGTAGAATGGAGGCTGATTGTAGCTTGCGTGTTGTCTGGCTGTGAAGATCAAGCTTTTGATCATCGTTTTATAACTAAAAATCCAGTAGAAGATCTGATGCTTGACGTTTATAGCCCTGCGTCAGAATCCCAAAAAGGGAACATGTCAACATCATCTGTTAGAATCAAACACTTCTGGTCATAATCCCGACAGGGGCAACAAGGCAGGCCAGCTCTCAACCAGAACCTTTATGAATGACATGAAACCAAAAACCTTTCTTCTATGAGCTCATGGTGCTAACAAGCACATCATGCAAGCTGTATTTAAACCCAATTTATTCCACTTCAGTTTTATTCATTCTGGTGCTTTGGGCCAGTGTGAGATTCAAGTGGACTTTGCAACCTGGGATCCAAATAACACCTTAAATTCAAACAAAACAAGCTTATGTTACTCGAGTCATGGTTCAAACGTCCTATCTGAGTATTCACAAGAAAAGGGGACCTTTTCCTTTACAGGTACAGTTATAACTTATTTAGAGCTACATAACAGAGATGAATAAAAAAAGATGCTGAATTTGTTTTTCTGAGTAAATTAAAGAGAAAAGTGTTTTCCCCGTCTCCTGTTTACCTCTCTGTACATCTCTGTTGTTATTTACTTATGTTATCTTCCTCTAAAGAGTTTAAGTATTTTATTACAGCCCAGCCAGTGAAGTTATTTTTCAGTAATTCTTAACATTTTAAAAATATATGATTATTAACTTAATATGTAGTTCTGCAAGAACTGCAAGTTAGTAGCTGTTGCCTCTGACAAATAAATAGCTTAAATGTCCAGATATGTCAAAAGTAGAAGACAAAAATAGAAGTTAGACTATCAACTTAAGATTTTTACTGAAGTAAAAGTGTAAAAGTGCCATTTATAAAACTACTTAAAATATAAAAGTAAAAGTAACGCAGGAAAAAATGGTAAGCACAGATGTTTTACTGCACCAGCCTATTAAAGAAAAATGTTTCTACGATAACTTCCTTATCGTTAATTTTCTTAGTTATAACTACCGTAATCGTAATGTCAAATATAACTTTGCATTATCTTGAAAAACTATTTATTTTGGTATGTGGTGAGCAACAAGTTGGTGCAGCACCAAGTTCAACCACAAAGAAATAATTTGTCTGGATGAAACAAATTATTTTGATGGTCTTTCTTTTTCAAATAAAAGACCATAACAAAAATGAGCTTAAGTGGAACAAAACTGATTAGTTAATTGTTAACATGTAAGGAGTAGCAGTAAAAAGTTGTCTATATATACTTTACTGAATGTATGGATTGCCAAAAATTCTTCTTAAGTAAGGTAACAAAATATTTGTACTTTGTTACGTGACACCTCTGTTGATGTCAAATGTTATACATCAGCTTTCAATCATAACTCTGTTAACTTGCTTTTTTAACCTGTTTTGTGGAAAAACTGTTGTCTAAAAAGTGGTGTAAAATACTGAATGGCAATATGTTAAAGATTCCCTTCAGCTGATTTAACTGTAGAAAAAGAAGCTGACTCCTCTATCATAATTCAAATAACAGGTTCTCATCTTTGCTGTAAGAGTGTCTTGATAGGTAATCATGAAAGACATAATCGACCAAGCAGATGCAGGATGCATGCTAACATCAGTGAATAAGGTACATTTCAGTGCCAGAGATTTAGTCATATTTTCCCGCTGTGGGAAAAAGTGACAAACGTCCGCAGAACTGTTTTCCAGTATGCTGTTGTAAACTGTCTTGTATTTTAGATACCTGCTGATTTATACATTTCCTTCCCCAACGTGGAGATAAATGGTTAGTCACACTTATTGGCTGCCTCATCAGGAGCTGTTTACTGTCCTTTCTGCAAAGCCTACTTATGCAACAAAAAAAAGAAAATATCTGGGGACCAAAAGTGTTTGTTTTGACAATTTCAGCAACACCATGTGAGCTCAAGCTAACACTGTGGGACACTGTTGCATAATCCACACAAGTCTCTATGCCAGACAACCTACCTGAGCAGGTGTTGTTGGTTTTAAGTCTCATCATTCATCAGACATATTACTTAAACTGAACTAATGTTTAAAAAAGTTAAATAATCCAAAATTAACTTGTTGCTTGAAACTCAACAGCAATTCAACATGTTTAGAAATCTTCAAAACACACTCGATCTGTTTGATTACAAAATAGTGAACTTTCCTTGATATAAATGATACAATGAAGTCCAGGGACATCTTCAGAAACCTATGTTTGGGCCTATCAAAACAAAAATCCGGTTTGGATTAGTTATTTCTTTCTGGTTCGGTAAATCGCTGCTGCACGGTGGCACTGGATTGTCTTTGGTTTGTTTGTATATTTATTTGTATTTTGTCATTTCAGCACATTTTAGTATATTGTAGGATTAAGAGATTCTTCCTTTGGGCCTAATGTACAGAACACAACTTGTAAAAACAAAAATGCCTCGTACAATAATCCCGATAGTAATGAAATTTGTACTTCACATCACTGCCACATCCAGACTTGTCCACTGGATTGATGGCCAGAGAAGAGTGATTTTTCAAACTAAAGAACATATTTAAATTTAAGACTGTCTATTAAAAAACAGCAATACACACAAACACACACACACACACATATATATATACATATATATATATATATATATGTATATATATATATAACCTAAATAAGGTTTTAAGAATGAGAAACAAAAACAAGCAGGAAAAATACAACTGTTTTGTTTATTTCACTGTGTGAAAAGTAAAAATGTTGCATTCAAGTTTAAGTCAGAGCTGGAGAACATTTGGGGGTTTCGAGTGGAATTATGAAAAGTAACATTTTGAACCCAAGTTTAACTTTGGAATTAACATGGCTGCCACAGATACTAACTAAACAAAAGAAACTAACTTTTTATAAGTTGATTTGCATTTATGATGTAGTATCTGCTAAAACAATTGGCTCTATTTAGATGCTTTATTTAGTTTAATGGAAGAATAAAATGTTGAAAAATAAATGTATATGGTAGCCTATTCAGTGAGGACAGCAACTTGCAAACCCAGGTGTTTTTCAAACTTGTACATTAAAGACAGAATTCTATGCAGTATCTATTTTTGATCCAGCTTCTAACTTTTTCTAATTACTCTCAGATTATATTTCCTTTATCTTATATCTTTATAATTTTAATAGGTTAACATCAATAGTGTTAAAAACTCAAACTGTTGTTTTTATGAAAATCCCCCCTTAGAAAATCTATTAAATTTGTTAAATTATATAAATGGTATATTGCAATTGTTCAGAAGAAGATTAAACCTTATTTTCTGCTATTGCATTTTAAATCGTTTCTCTAAACAACTCTTTGTGTGTAAATATGGAGCCTGTTGGGGTTGTTAGTTTGAAGCCAGACGATGTAAATCTTCAGCTCTTAGCAGACTGTTTTTCTCCTGTCGAACCTCAGACCTCGTCAAGACACTGTCAGCCAGGTTCAAAGTGTTCTGGAAACGTATCAGCCATTCTTCCAAACTATGTCAAGAGCATATGAGCAACACGTGTGTTTTTGACTGAATCTGGAATGGATCTTAATGCAACATCATCAGATGAGCTCCATATTGTCCCGTGTGTATGGGGGCCAATCAGAAATCTTTGCTGTTTACATGCAACTGCAGACCACAGACAGCAGTGACACAACAAGGTGGTGTGTTTGTTAGAACATCCAGTACCATTGGCTGCCTGCTTTCCCTTATAAGAAGCTGTAGTTACAAAAACAGTCACCAAGGAAAACAGCAGAAATGAAAAACATCTACATGGAGACTTTATATCTTTCTGCTCCACCATCAAGCTAATGGGGTATTATTATGTTGATGTGTAGATGTGGAGGTTGTGATAAATGCAAGTTCTGTGGGTGCTGATATTGTTTAGTATTTTGCAGATGGTGTGTTTAGAGACCCTCACTGTCTAAGCTAATGACACTTTGAACTTGTGAACCTTGAGCGTGGATTAACAGCTGACCTCAGAGCAGCAGAGTCTGGGAAACCATAATTAAGGTTGATTAAAGAACATTCCAGACTTCTGTTTCTGCATGTTAAGTGAGCTGTGGAGGTAGTAGGAGTCCCGTGCCCCTATCAAATAGGTAATTTCAAAGCTCAGCATGAATTATGTGTTCCTATGAAAAACCCTCAAAGGCGCCACACTCAAATGTTTACTTACTTTAGGTTGGCATGCATTAAGGTTAAAGCATACACTGCTTGGCCAAAAAAATGTCACCACCTGGATTTAGAGAATAGGTATGAGTCTCCCATTGGATAATTACTGTATAGGTGATTATGTTTCAGCTGGCAAACAGTTTTTAACCCCAACTGATGCAATGTGTTGTTTCTCATTTGTAAAACAACCATGTTCAAGGATTCATCCAGTGGTTGTGTAAAATATGTCAGTCTTTTTAAGAAGGGTCAAGATATGTGCATGCATCAAGTAGAGAAAACCTCTAAGGACATTACAGTAACTACCAGAATCGGGTTAAGAACTGTCATTAAAAGCTAGCTGGGGCCCATCCTCTTTCAAAAATTTCAAAGGATCATGATTAAAGACGTATGGTGAAATCCAATTGAAGAGAAACAACAGTAGAACTCTTTGCTATGTTTAATAAAGAATCTTAAAATATTTCCACACATGCAATGCAAAGGGGCCTCAAGGGATTGGGAGCGAACAGCCTCAAGAAAAACACTAATGCGTGATGTTAGCCCGCAAAAAAAGAGTTTAATTAATTTCGGAGCGTAAGGATTGGACACTGGAGCAATGAATCGAGATTTAACCCCTTTCGAGAGTGATGGCCGCATCAGGGTAAAATTTCCATGAACTGTAAAGTTAAAACCTACCTCTGACCCATCCCTAACCCAAACCCCTAAACCTAAAGACACACTAGTACACAAGTTAGCATACATTCCTAAAGCTACCTAATTAAGTTTGTAGGCTTAAATTTAATCGATACAACATGAGTAACGAAAATACCAATATCTTTGTACAATGTATAAAAAAGTAAATAACTTTATTTCAATCAGAGTTGACTTTTACATTATGAATTTTTTAATCATTAATGTTTTTTTAATTTAAAAAAAAGAAAGGTTTGATGGAATTTTTTTAAAATATGTAATGTAAAAATATATGCAAATAAAACTAATTGCATATATTTTTACATGGATTAGTAGAGAGCCCTTTAAATGGTAAAATTACCAACTTTGTAAGTCTATTTTTTTTTTTTGATTTATAGCAAAATTCTATACCCTACACCCTAAAAATATGACATTTTTTCATTATCTCGACATTTATAACTTGAGGGCCTTTGGGGCAGGCATAAGCATTGTCTGAGAAAAAAAATATAGTTATTTTTGAGTTTGTCAGGTTGAAAGAATGGGAAATTGTCCAGTCATTTATGAAAATCAAAAATTATTTGTTGAAGAATTCTAGGGTGTGACATCATTTTCAAGACTTTAACCCCATGGAGAATCTTTGTGATGTGCTGGAGGAGGCTTTGCAACCAGACTCTACTATCTTCAATGCAAGCTCTTGATGAAAAAATAAATATGTGGCTGGTAATAAGCTTGTTTAAAGAAAAACACAGAAAATGTGTCCCCTAGTCAAAGTTAAAGGCAGTTCAACAAAATATTCAAGTGTGTTACCTTTATTTTTTCAGGTGTGCCTTTTATTTTGGCAGACAGTAAGTGTGACTACATCAAGGTAGGTTGATGTAAAAAACTAAATGCAAAAAGACGAGCTGGGATTTCTCTCAAAACAAAATGAAAAAAAGGAGAGGAGGAAAAGAAAAATCCTAAATTCTTTCGAAAGCCAACCCGTCATTACTGCAATTATCCCTATGGCATCCATGGTATAATAAGCTGAAGCAAGCAGCAGTGGATCTATAAATACAGGAGACTAAACAACAGTAAACAAAGGCACAACCGCAACCAGACGCTTCTGGATTCAGACTTCAGCTCTTTCCCACAAACACTAACAGTAGCAGCAGCAGCACTAACAGTGACAGCAGTGATAGCAGCAGATGCTAACTCAGCAAGCAGATCTGCACAATTAAACATGGCTTAAACTTACCTTGCCCCAGAGAGCTCTTTGCATGGATAAGGTCTGCCGCTTTTAAAAACACTGTGTGGTTCTCTGGTTTTCCTCTTCTTGTTTAAGTTTACCTTTTCATTTAAGTGAATATTCTACAAATCAGACCAAAAGCATGTCTGTTTTATTCAGCGATTCTGTTAATCCTAGAAAACACAAAATCTATAACAGTGTTGCATACTGCATCTAAAGCTAAGCTTGCCATCAACTTGATCTTTTGGTCCCTCCACATATTAGCTATGAAATTTAAAGCAGCACTCCAACTGGGCCCTACTAACTACTGCTAACTATCATGTTAGTGGAAAAACCTCAAGTCAAAAAAAAGGCAAATCTAATATCCAATGAAAAAAAAAATATTTTATTATAAGTATTCACAATGTAACAATTTAGGCCAACTATGTATCTTTATTATTTCTAAATTTCTGCATAAATTATTTAATGGACATAATGTTTGTTGACACATGTTAAATTGGAGTCCAGATGTTAGTTAATACTCTTTTGCTTCATTTAAGTTTCATAACCCAACCAGTCTAATAATCTATCAAAGCTCAGATGGTCTCATAATCTCCTCAATCTCAAAGATAGAATCTTTACGGTTTCTTTTGCTATAATTTTGCCAATATCCGACCTGTATCTAATCCTTCATGACTGTCTGAACAACACAGATACGATTTTTTCAAATGTGACCCAGGACAAATGGCTCATTAATCCGACTAGTACGCCATTAACACTCAACAAAGGTCACTATTCTGCATCTTGCTATGCAGAAGCGGGAAGAAGAATAACAACCATGGCGGACGATAATGCAAAGAGCAGTCTTTATTTTCAACCTTCTTGAAAATATTGTGTTTTTAATCCGCTCCATGTTTACTTCTGTTAACACAGAGCACTGTCACTTGTGACATCATTGCGTTATCTACTACACATGGGGGACACTTAAGTTGTGTGAATTCAGTTCCCACAAGAGATTATATAAAGCTTGCATATATTTGGATATGCGAACAATCACGAAAAAACTGAATTGAGCATTAATGCCAGCAAAGTAAATGTAGTATTAGAACAATTTTTGTTACCAAAAACATAACCACAAGGGGGTTTCTGTATAAAGAGAACAACACTGGCAGCCTCAAGTCCATCACCTTTAAGACACATTCACTCTTTTTACAAAAAACAGACAGATTTCTGCTATTGAATATATATTCCTGGCCTCTGGACTCAGTGCAGGAGGTAGGAAACAAAAGGGGATCCTAACTAAATTAACATTTCTGTTGGTGCATGAAGCTGTTCTAGAACTGGAGAGCTCCTTCAGTGACAGACTGCTGCACCCTAAATGCACCATGGAGCGTTATCACAGATCCTTCCTCCCAGCAGCTGGAAGACTCTATAACCAACACTGTTACTAACAACCTCAATAAGTTGTTACATTCAAGCCGATTTTGTACAGTTTCTACCTTAGTCAGTTAAATAACATGCTGCTGTCACAGCAGTAAATTGGTTATTCATTCTCAAGGTGCACCGTTTTATATTTTAAAAACACTTTACTTTAGTATTTTATTTTTTATCTTTTAAATCTTCACTATTATGCCTTTATTCTACATTTTTCTAAAGTTCACACTGTGTGATTATTTTTTTTCTATAGTATTTTTGCTGGGACAATAAGGGGATTTTCTATTCTATTCTTGTTACGTCACTGAATAAAGAAATAAAAACAAAATACATTGTTAGATTTATCATATTCAAATATTTATCATAATACATTTTTATATTTCTGAAAGAGACGTTATTTTTCTGTGGTGGTTTCAAAATTCACTTTAACAAAAGATAAAATAGAAACTACTGGCTCAAGTAAATGAGCAATGACATTTTTTTTCCAAGTGCATAAGTAACGGGTTATCATGCCAACAGACTGCTCCCTACCAACTTCTGATATAATATTACATTTTACATTGAATCCCCTTTTCTCTGTTACCTTTTAATACATTCCTGTAAGATTCACTGACTTTAAAAGTCACGTATAAATAGATTCTGATTAAGTTTTGTTAAATCTTAGCATAAATACATATTTGTGAAAGCTTTAGGGGTTTGTCACAGAACATGACAATATTTAGTATAGATCAAAGAATACAGCAGACAGGTGAGGGATAAGGTGGAAAAGCTCTAAGGTTAGGTCATGGAAAAGGATTTCAAACATTTAACATCTTGTAGAGCAGCATTATTCAAAATGGAAAGTGAAAAGCTCAACTGCAAACTTACCTAAACATAGCTGCCCACCATGAGGAGATGAAGCCAAGAGTCCCACAGTGACTGTGGAATTGCTGCAGAGATCCACAGCTCAGATGGAAAATTGTGCTGACACAACAACTCCAGTAGTTCTGCACCTTGAAAATGTGTCTTCGAGGCAAGTGGTGTGAAGAGTTAGAAAATATAAAATAACAATGCATATCACTATTAAAATACTTTTCCTGAAGTAAAACATGATGGGTTTTTTTTTTATCAAGGATAATAAAGTTGGATCTGGTATTGGATATGTGAAGAAGAATGGAGTAAAATAAAGGCACAATTTGGAAAGGAAACCTGTAAGAAGCTTCAAAAGACTTTAGACTAGGGTGGAGGTTCATGCCACACTATTAAGATTTCCATCCATTCTTCCATTTTCCGTCACGCCAATCCCAAGCGGGGTCGACTATTAAGATTTATAAATGGAAAAGTGTTTTTTAAACAATGTCTCATTTCATTCTGCTTTAAAACTACTTTGTGTTAAACAAACATTGAAATGCCTTATTGCTGCTCTCTGTAAAGGAATCAAATGTGGAACGATCAAATTATTTTATTTATCTGAATACATGAGACAAGGAGAAGGGATGATGTAGGCTTATGATGGAAATTTTATAAATAAAATATTTTATCCTGATTCAGATCAAAGCATAGTTTCGTAGGGAGGCCAAAGATTTATAACACTAAAGATTAAGAATTGGAGAGATATAATAGAATTATGGAGACATTACCTGTTTCACATTAGTCATAAAGAGTTCAGAGGCTAAGGATAATTTTAACAGCATGTGTTCCTTCAATGGATTTAGAGGTGGCAGTTACTACTTCAATTATTTGGCAACAAAAATGATCTCACAAGACTTTTTGTTTACTAAGTGCCATACATGGTTGATTACCAAAATTAAAAAAATTGCTTTTCCTATTAGAACTCTTACACTTCAACTCCAAAGGAGTGAGAAACAACGGAAACCTCATAATTCATTGTTTACACAAAAATCAGAGCAAGTCTACTTTTTCACATGTTCATGCTAAGAATTCCTGGCATGACTTCACAGATAAAAGTCCTTGTTTTCGTTTTCAGTGGATTGTGTGCGTCGATGGAAGAGCTGTTGTTCAAAGGGTTTCTCCAGCCGTTTGCAAGGAGGTGGGCTTATTTGGTTGCTGCATCCTCCATCTTCATTACATCTGTCTGCTCAACGTGTCTCGTTATTTCCTTATTCTTCTTAATGTGTTCTGCAGGTCAAGGTTAAGTTACTTTTCCTTGCTGACATGACCTGCAAATGTTGAAAGACATCCAAACTAAGTTCTGTCTGTTTTCTGATTTAGTGCTCAAAACACGTCAGGATTTGTCTATAATGGATGTTGACTTTAAGAAGTCAAAAGGTTTAAATTGTAAATTTAGAGTGGTATAATTTATGTCAGAGCTGACAGCTGAAAACATAAACTTCTTCACTGTTGTGCAGCAAAGCTGGCCTGCAGAATCCTCCTTGAGCTGTCTGTCGGTTTCGTGCAGACATCTTATGATGTTTTTATGGCCGCTGTCATAAACAGCACATGACTTCATGAATATATTTAGGAATGTTCAACCAAGAACACAACAATAAAACTTAGAAGAAAAGAGCCTTCAGAAAAGTCAAAACAACTAAATAGAAGTATTATTACCATTTTAACTGTAAATTATTCACACATCTTTTCCAAAATAAAGAAGTAGTTCTAATTTGAGTTTTGAAATCTGAGTAAGATTTTTTCCCCCCAATTTTCCAGCAAAGTAAAATAAGAAAATATACAATACTTTGTAAAAACATTAAACAGTAAAACTACATAATTTTACGTAATCATCATTTATATTTGTATAAATGATTGTTCCCTCCTTAAAATTTGATTCAGCTTTGACTGCACCCCTCCAGACAATTATCTAAGATGTATCTGTCTAAATTAAAATAAATAAATAACCCTTTCATGCGTGTATTGGGATAATTATTGCCAATATTTTCCCCCCTTAATCTATTGTTTTTCATGGGGTATACGGAAATTGGTGGATTTCTGTAGGAATGTAATTTCTCAGTTTTCTGCATGTCTACTGATGGGGATAACATACAATTTGACAATATTTCTAATAAAATACTATGCTCAAATATAAACGTTTTGAATCATGTTGGCACTGCTGAAAGGTATAGTGAAGGATTTTCACAATTTTTTTTTAAAGACCTGGCTTCTCAACTTAAAAAAAAACAAAATACATATGCATAACCCTGTAACCGCTCCTGAGAGGGAAAGTCTATTAAACAAGAACATGCATGAGCCCAACAACTGAAAATAGGGACGAGCACGTAGGATGGCCTTACTTAAATATATCCCCAGAATAATTGATGATTAGGAGGATCACCTATTTTGAGGATCCACCCAGAAAAAGAACATATACCTTTAACTATTTAAACTTTAACTATTTACATGGACATAAATCTCTCATTTCATTCTGATACTCTTACTTTCTCATT
The DNA here is from genome assembly GCF_000732505.1 of Cyprinodon variegatus. Lineage (NCBI taxonomy): Eukaryota > Metazoa > Chordata > Actinopteri > Cyprinodontiformes > Cyprinodontidae > Cyprinodon > Cyprinodon variegatus. Next base: position 541,790 of record NW_015150972.1, on the reverse strand, counting down.
GCTTATTTCCATCCCTCTCTTTCAGCCCTGATTTAAATTTTGTTCATCTTTTGAACTTTATAACATTTTAGAGAACATTTTTTTACTCTACACAAAAGACAGTAATAGAGCCATCAGGAAATATGTTATATCTTGATTTTTCTTTTTTAACATTTAGAATTCAGAATGAAAAGGAGGTAATTCTACTTGGAAGCAGCTGTCTATACCGCCTCTACATGCTGATCCAGGATAAGTGAGTTCTGCAAATCGATCATCTGGATTTTATTAGACAGAAAACCTTTTTAACCAACTTAAATGACAAACCAAAAGTGACATTGTTTTATGATTAGGATACATTGGACTGAAAGAACTTGGAAAAAAGTGAAAAAGTGCTTTGAGAAAACAAATGTTCTGAATTAGAGCTGTATAAATAGACCAAATCAAACTGAACTGAATTCGGAAGTCCCTCCTTTTACTTGCTTCATCCTCTCGTAACTCTGCATACAGTTGCACAACTATTTTATTTGTTCTTCCATCCACACAGCATTTGTGCTCTACAACAGGCATGCCCAAAGTCGGTCTTCAAGGGCCGCTGTCCTGCACGTTTTTTGAGGTTTCCCTGCTTCAGCACAGCTGATTCTGATGATTGCAGTTCAGCAAAAGCCTGTTAATGTCAAGATTTGTTTGGAGGTTTTTATGAGGACCCAAATGCAGAGGCTGACAGGCAGAGGTGAGTTCCTAAAAGGTTTAATGAAAGATCAGGCAGCAAAAACAGGGATCCAAAAATCCAACTTAAAAATGTTAAACAAAAACAGGTATCCAAAAATTCGGCCTTAAAATCAAACACAAACCAGAACCATGGAGACATCAGGGGAAAACCATCAAGGAGCCAGGGTGAGAAAAGGTAAGACGAGGAACCGCAGAGGGAGTGTATTTATGGCTGCCTGAACTAAGGTAGGACTAATGAGCTGATAAGGAGCAGGTGTGACTAGAGCTGATGAGGAAGCCAGGGGAAAAGAACACAAGGGGGAAACAGAAGACAGACAGAAAAACCTAAGCAACTTAAATGAATCCAGACACACCAATAAAGCTAGAAAACAAGGAAAAACCTGGCTAAACTTAAACCTGAAAACTTAGAGAAAAACAACAGAACCAAGATCGTTACAGTTAATCAGTTATCAGTGAAAATCAGCTGTGACCGAGCAGGGGACCTGCTACAACCTGCAGGACTGACTTTGGGAATGCCTGCTCTACAACAACTAAAAATATATTCTTTTTTTTTTTTTTTTTTGTCCTTGGAAACACCTTAGGCACTATGCTAAATATAAGTCAGTTCATTTATTTATTTAGATGGTGTATTTTCCATAAAAACAGTGAGAGCAACAGTAAAAATGGCTGTTGAGATGCAGATATAATGTCCATTCCAGGTGATCATCACAATTGTCTTCCAGAATAAAATTTACATTTTGTAAAGATCTCTGGTATAACTCTTTAAATCTTTCATTTTTACATATAAGGATCTTCTATTGTAAAAGGATGGAGAAGATATATGTGCCCTGGAACAAAAATGTTTTGCTTTCTGTCAGTGGTAGATCTAGAAAACTTTTCATGGATGGACAGAGGAGGCATAAAGTATCTATGTTGCAAAGCTAGTGAAATTTGTTATAAATATTTTATATGTAAATGGAATTAAGCAAATATTAAAAATAAAAAAATTCAAAACATTTTATTGTTTCATTTTAATTCCTAAGAAATAATGGATACTGTTAGGTATGTTATATTGAATGTACTTATATTCCCCAGGTTCTTGGTTACAGCTTACAATAAGGCTTCTCAACTATGTAAGGTGACATACTAACATTTGCTTTAGTTCTTCGAAGAGGAGAAAAGTTCATTTTTTCCATTTTTACACAGTGCAAAGCTTCTGTTAGCTGTCAGCTTTACTTGCTTGTTAACTGAACAAATCCACCCCCCCAAAACCTTAACAAGGTTATAAAATACAGCCATAAGTGCAAACATTTGGTGTTTGCAGAGAGGCAAATCGTCAGGTGTTATTCCTTCAGCAGTAAAACCTTTTGGTCAGATTTGCTTTAGATTGCATCAGTCTTTCTCTGTTCAAAGCTCAGAGGTTAACTTCACTCCCTGGAAAAACTCAGGAATCTTTGCCCCCAGAATCCCTCTGTGTTCGCAAAGTCTTTGGTCTGGCTCATCCAAGGCCCAGTTAGGCATGCATAGCTTGAGTTTTATGGTCTTTTTCTGAGCCTTTTCAGATTGAATCTGCAAGCGTGGAGCCCAAAGTAGTTCAGGGAGGGAGTGTTGGGAGGAATTGGCTGAACATCACACAGGAAATGGGCTCAGTAGTTATCACAACACGCACACACTGCAGAAACACCGCAGCTGGAATTTCAGAGGAATCTACTTTAAAAACAAAGGTTGAAGAAGGGAGGAGTGAATAATAGGAGATCCAAGAAAAGGAACAAGGGAGGAGAGATTGCGAGAGTGTGAAACTTTACCGTCACTGATGCCACGTCAACACAACCCGGCAGCACCAGAGTTTAAGGATCTGATTTCCTTCTGTCTCCTTTAAAACTGTCAGCAAACTTTACACACTGACAAAGGGTAGCATTGGACTGCTGTTTAAAAAAAAAAATAGATTCAAAATAAGAAACAGTTCATGACCTCAGAAGAACAGCTGCCTCTTGGAATGCCCTTGATGTCTTCTTCCAACTTCCGAGCTCCTATTTGAAACAGATTAACTCCACAGAATAACAACAGCATGTTTTTAAACCTTCGTTTTCCATCCGAGTGGAGTCAGTTGAGAATTGCATGCACTGTCACAGTCCATTTCAGGGGAATTATAAGAAACAATGTGGCCCTCTGTGTGCAGGTTCTGTTAAATAATAAGGTTTCTTTTACTCTGTAAAGAGCTGAAACCAGATCACAATACTAACAGTTATATTGCTCTGCAGAGCAGTTGCAGTCACATTATGAGTGAGCGTCTCTCCTGTGAGCAGCTGGTAAAGGTCTGCTTGCATTTATTGGGTTAGTTTCTCTTTTTTTTCCATTATACACATCACTAATGTAAAGATGGTGGCTTACTTCCCTCAAGGTCTGTTAACCGGTGCTAATTTCAAAGGCTCAGCTGCAACACTTAAGCATTTGAGTTTACATCTGCAATAAGTTATTTTCATTAGGTTTGAAAGGAAGATCAGTGTATAATACGGATATTAAAGGTCGGTCATGCAGAGTTCTTGTCAACGCTTCGGTTTTTCATGGCAATTTTTCACAGATAAAAAAAAAAAAACGTCAACAGACTGTATAACATCCTGCATTTATAAAAGCCCAGGGTTAAATGGCTTGCGATATTTTCACGATGCAGAATCAAAATAAACCTGGCTTTAAGGCAAGCCAAACTGAGCGATCAATCAGGCAACTGGTCAATGAATGGTTCCAACAATCAACCCATCAATCTCTCATATTAAGGCTGTTTATTCTTATGTTGTTTATTCCTGTAAAACTAAAAT
>NW_015150972.1:494681-537510 GCF_000732505.1 Cyprinodon variegatus | reverse complement strand
CAGGTAAAAAAAAAACTCTATTTTTCCTTTTCCATCCTATCTTCCCTGACCTATTTTTTTAACCAATCTGTTATGCAGATAAATGGATATAGAAAAAACTACAAGTCATGTATAGTTTGCGTCTATAAGATCTAAGGAAAAAATTTAAAAGAATAAATTCCAAATTACACAAACCTAACACTGTTGTGATAGAAAACTACATAAGTATTTTAATCAAGTGATATCTAATAAACTTTTAAAGCTTATAAACAAGATACTGTATCAAATTGAGGCTGTCCTAGCTATCATTTTCCAAAAGAAAGAGGATATTCACAAAAGAAAATGCCTGAACATCAAGAGTGGAGTCTTTTTATCTCAGTTATTATGAAGTAAATCATGTTACAGTTCAGGCGGTGGGTAATAAAGAGCACAGGGACATCTCAATCAGATGGAGTGTATTATGCTGCACTGTTGTTTAGCTGTTTTTATTTTTTTTATTTTAGAAAATAAAAGGAGGGAAAATAGTTCAATACTGCTGCTAAAACAGCAGCATTGAACTTTGCTGTGGCCCCATGGCCCTCAGGCTGTTTGCATCCACAGAGGAGGCATAATAATTTTTACAAACCCACTGTTTTTTCAAAGAAATAACAACTACAGAAAAAAACTGTCAGAAACACTGGGAAATATATAAAGATGAAAATATCTGTACCTAAAGGGATCAGTAATGATCAGTTTCATATGTAAAATGTGTAAATATAACTGTATATTTTTTTTTATCATTATTGGGTGAATACATAATACAGGAGCAGAGCTTTCTGCTAAGCAGTGTTTAAACTGAGTTACATGGTGGAGAGAATATGATGCGGTGGGACCGGATTTTTTTCACCATAGATTATGGAGTTACAGTGAGCAGAAATGTGAAGCAAGCAGAACAATAAAAAGAATCCTGAGTTGGATTAAAATGAAACAAAAAGTGTTTTGTGAAGAGATATCCAAACAACTAAGATGACGCAGAATGTACCTGCAGGTTGTAGAGTGTTACACACCTAAGATTGGGGTGAAGGACACTATTATTTAACATCTATCCATCTTTTATCTTCCACTTGATGAAGGAAGGAGACGTGAAAGTAACAGGATCAGGAGGAAAACCCACTTATCTCTCTTTACCCTGCAGCTCCTTCTAGGTGTAACGTTAATGCCACAGGAGAGGGGACTAAAGGGGCTGATACAATTTTATACTTTGGTGCACCCGTTTGAACGTCTGAATATTCTATGTTTAAATATTGCTGTAATTATCTATCATTTTTCTTTTTGTTTTTCTAAAATACATTGGTGATCCAAAAGTGTTTCCAGGCCAGATGAAAAATATATATACCAACTGCAGCGCATTGTGCGCTCTGCTGAGAAGGTGATCGGCTGTAAGCTGCCATCTCTCCAGGACCTGTATGTCTCCAGGACAGGTCGCATCACAGCCGACCCTTCTCACCCTGGACACAGACTGTTTGGGCCTCTCCCCTCAGGGAGGAGGCTACGGTCCATACGCACCAGAACCTCCCGCCATAAAAACAGCTTCTTCCCCTCTGCCATAAGACTCATGAACACCTAACTATATGTCAGACTCTAAAACCTGCCCATGTCATTTACACTGCTCTATTTGCACACTGCTCTATTTGCACTCCTTGTAAGATGCTATTTTACTTTTTATATTTTATATCCATATTTTTATCTTAAGTGTACATATTAGTCTATTTTATTGCATGCCTTATACCCACAGTTTTTAGATATTTTTAGAATTTTATTTACCTATTCCATATTATATGTTTCATGTTGCACGATTGTACCAGAAAATATTCCTAGTTTGTGAACTCCTTCACTAACAATGGCAATAAACCTGATTCTGATATAATTTCCAGATTCTTGGTTCTCTCAATGGTCTCTAAAGGTGACAAAAAACAACTCTAAAGGGGGGTTGTCCTGATCAGAAAAGAAGAGCAGCAGCACATCAGCGACTTCCCCCTTTCTTTACTAGGATCTAGTTATTTCCTTTATGGCAACTCTCACACCACAGCAGATCACACGTTACTGTAGTCAAAGCTCTTACACAGCTGTAGCTCACCTGTTCCACTGGAATAATAGGTGTGTGAAATGATCAAATCTCAATTACAGAACTACATGCAATATACACACACTCCTGTAGCTCCTAAACTAGCAGCACGACTAGTGCTCACCACTGTATTCAAACTGAACTCAAGAGTCACTTAAAAATTTAAGCCTGAATTAAAAAAAATTTTGCAGGCAAACAGCAAAACTCTTAGGGAGGAAGTTTATTTGTTAATTAAAGAGGAAAACTTCTAAGAGCTCAGCATGACATTGGAAACGTTTGTTTTGTCTTAACATCAGAGTGAGAGTCGGTTTTTTTCTGCAAGGTTGAAAAGCAGAAGAAAAGTAGCACTGCTTCAAACCTGTTAGGATAAAGCAAACAAAAAGAAAATTGAATAAACCAAATCCATCTGTGATAAATGTTATATTGTGTGCAGAAAACTGGATCCTATATACAGAATTAACTTCATCATTCTGCTTTCTTTAACTTAGATGTCAGCAAAGTATTTTTGACTGTCTAGAGGACCGGCGATATCTCCATGTAATTTTCTGATGGAGAAACCAAAACTTTTTTGTGCTAAAGGTGAAAAGTCCTCATAGTTCATATCTGGTGTGAAAAGGTCAGCTCTGTCAGAGGGTGGCATGTATGCTAACCAGATCTTATTCATACATAAAACTGATCCTCTGGCTCCATCGTGTGACAACAAATATAACAAGGAAACCAGCATCAGCCTAGTAAAGATCTAAACCGTTAAACTGTAGCAAAGCTCAATGGACAACAGGCTTTTCTTTCTTTTCATCTAACTAATCTCACAATGAAGACAGACCTAATAAAGGAAAGTGCTTCTTTATACAGTACTCTTATGTCTTACCTTCTTCATTACTTTTTCTTTTTTTGGATAAATATCTGGAATTTGTTTATATTACAGATGTTTTTTGGGAATATGTTCTAATGCAGCCCATGTGAATAAATCATTTAATGATAAAATTTGAATTTTCAGTGTGAAATCAGTTATATAGCTTTATACAGAGCCAATAGAACAACAGGTTTCATCTCAAGGCACTTTGCAAAGAATAATTAATCATATCAAAAGCCATAGATTATAAGTCAGTTACATAGACTCCATGTTGATCTTAGTGTTAAGCAACACAATCATGTTTAGTTTATTGTTCATATTTGTTAAAAAGGTTTCTAAGAAAACCCAGTAGATTTTCCCAGCAGTATTTAGTCCCTTTGGAAGAGCATGCAACTGTTGTTTGGCTATAGAGTGGCTGAACCACGGGGTTCTGCACCGGTAACCCAGTAGTACTGACTATTGATGTGTCTGGCCATTCTCGCCATGGTTGCTAAGGTCCTGCACAACCGGATTGATCAGTTAGTCAGGTACTGAGAGAAAGGAAACAAAGGAGCTGGTTAAGCATGTAACCCATTGGCTGCATGGCAAAGAGCAGGAGCTTTTTCCTTTTTATTCATTAAAGACAAAGAGGAGAAATCCACTCCAAGAGCCATCTATTGATCTCTATCTGTATAACTTTTCTTTTTTACTATAATACTGTTCCAACCTCGTCATCGCCTGCGTTTTAATATTGGTCCTCATAATAATAATACAATGGAAAGTGATGAATTGTTCTTCTGAATCTTGTACCAGTGGCATCAACCTGACCCGGTTCACTTAAGGTATAGTGGAGGATTTTTTTTGAATTTTTGAAAAGACCCGCCCCCTGTGCACATGCACAACCCTGTACCCGCTGCCGAGAGGGAACGGCTATTAAATGAGTGCGAGAGCGTGCACAGGCCCATTTCTCTGCATTCATGCTCTGTTTAAAAATGGCTGTTTGCATCGTTCATACAAGCTTACGTTCCAAAAGAAGATTTGCAATTTTTTTCACTGTCAGACTCACCACCGGTAAGTGAAAATGGGGACGAGCACGTAGGACGGCCTTACGTAAACATATCAACAGAATGATTGACAATTAGGAGGACCACTTATTTAGATGATCCACCCAGAGAAATATTTCCAACCTGGAAAAAGATTGGTCCAAGGGATCCATCAGTCCAGTGGCCAGTAACAGATCCCCAGGGGCACAATAGCGACTGTTGACACCAGTTTAACTGTCAGTAGAGAGTGCGCATAAAGTTTAAAGTTTATAACGGGTTTAGTTTACAACAAATTAAAAGTTTTGTACATCTAAGACATCACAGTTTAATCCATCATCTGAAAATGGAAAGAGTGCAACAACTTTAAACCGAAAACCAGAAAAACCAAATGCCAGGCCAAACTTTAGAACAGCTGCAAAGAGCAACAGCTAAGGTGGGAGAAACGGTTGGTAAATAAATTGCATGTTGCTTCTGCAAATTTTGGCCTTCATGAAAAAGTGGCAAGAAGAAAACTAAAAGGGATTCTGATTGTAAATGACTCCAAGCATGGCGAATAGCTGACCAGAGAAGAAATGCTGCAATATAGAAGGTGCAACATTAACACTACATTATCTTCATCACATAAACTATTATGAAACATGGCGGTGGCAGCATCCTATTACTATTACAGAGAAATGGCTTAGATCACATCTTTTTCTTGTGCCAGACTGTTCTGAGTCTAAACCCCAGCTGAATCCTGCAGGGAATTTCTGAAAAGACTGTTGCACTGATTATCCAACATGCTTCCTATCAAGTCCGAAGTTAAACTATTTCAACAAAATCAAAAATGTCAAATCTGAGGTGTAAGAGACATGAAAAAGAAACTAAACAAATAAAGTTGTTCCTACGATTTCAGCAAATCGCCATTTTAAATGAATGCATTTTTTTTCCATCCACAGGAGAGACAAAAAAAAAAAGTTCGCCTTCATCATGTTAAGCATTTAATTGATCCATCAGAGGATTCAACCTTTAAGTCTGAGTTTTTGGCATGGGAAATTATACATTTCAAGAAAGGAGAATTTTTAGAATGAGTGATTCAACATTTCATAGCATTTATTTAAACTAAAAATGAAAGACTTGGAGATTTAAGATCAAAAACACAAAATGTGTGTCAAGGCATCCATGGTTTTGGAGGAAAACACAGTGAGGATAAAAACGCAGGCAAGACGAGGAGAACAGATATAGAATTTATTTTCAATACCCATTGCAAAGAATAGGAGGTGACACAGCTTGAAACAGATAATACAGAATTTATTTTTCAACCAGAAGTAGGAAAATACATAGGTAGGTGTAAAGGAAACAAGCAGAACCTGTAGTCAAAGGAAAAAAATATATATATATAATAAAAGAATAAAACTAGTCCAAAGAGAATCAAAAGGACGGCTAAGGGATACAACAGAAAGCATTGTTTACCATTCAGCTTCAGTTTTAAACAGTATGTGTTGATTTGAAAACAGCTGCCTTGATTTCTCATCTGGGTTAATGGACATTCTACAACATTGTGCAAGTGTTCATCTTTTTTTTTTTCCTTTTTTTTTGCTGGTATTTTATGAATGGTAAACAATAGTTGGTCCAGTGCATAAACACAGTGACACAGATCAATATATGTACTCAGCTGACTACAGATAGACAATCCTGATCATTTAACAACTACCACTAAAATTGGCAAGGAAATGAGCAAATATACAAAATGGATGATAAAACAGATTGTGTGCATGTGTGTGTGTGGGGGGTCCAGGTGCAGGTAGGAAGGTTTAAGATGAGCGAAACAGTTTAAGGATTAAACGGCTACATTTCAAAGTTGAAAGATAAAAGGATGTGTGACTTTTTCTGGTCATTATTGCCAAGTTTAGCTGATGGAAAGACAAACTAAACAGGATCGAAGAGAAAAAAAAAACAGTTTTTTTTTAAAGCCTTACTTTGCATGAAGACGGCAGTTCAGTTTTCCAAAATGAGAAATAAAAAAAAAAGGGTCGATTTGTGTAAAAAGTTGCCTCTAAAACAGAAGTGTTCTACGAGCGGCTTTGGTTTGCACCGTTACAAAAAGATGCAGCGAGAAGAAATGAAAAAAGAAAACAAAACTGAGCTAAATAAGCCTGAACACATAAAAAGCCTGCAACGTGACCCACTGGTGACAAAAGTCAGCTGCAATTCTACAGGTATTCAGAAGAAACAAGAACTGATTTGTGAATCAAACATACTATCTAGTTTAACTGATTGAACCACTGTAAAAAGCACATGATCAGAATGAGATGGGACTAGTAGCACAAAATAAAACAGAAAATCACAGGACCGGTCTAGCGGCACATCATTAGCTTTGCCGTACAAACACGTTTTCATGTTTTTTTTTTTCCTTTTTCTTTAGCTTTTTTTGAAACCCGTGAAAAAGTATTTGCTAAAACTGAACTGCAGCCACTAGTGAGACAGCTCTGCTGTCCTAACCTACGGACACCAGCACTCTCCAGCTAGTGCAAAGAAACATCCAAATAAAGCAAAATAAAACATCCCTGTTAGGTTTTAATAACTTCCTTCTTCAACGCAACCAATCAACCCGCTGAGACGTGTCATGGTGGAGGATTTGGTTTGTGGTGGAGATCAGAAAAGTCAAAGGTAAAAACAATGCAGGTCACCGTCAAGGTAGAAATCATGATTTACACATAAACACCAAAAATTGACTTTTTTAGAAAGGAAACAAGAAATTTTCTTTTATTCACACTTTACAAATAAAACAAAACAAAAAAAGGCTACCCTTTACATCTAGTACAATACTAATGCCATTCAGGAAAGAAAACTCAATTTGGACACATTGATTTTTACTGCAGGAGAGGGGAGAGACAAGAGGAACCAGAGGCAGGGACCAAGCTGACATGTCCCCATTTTCTTGCTTTTCCAACATTTAAGTTTCTTCTTAGAGAATCAGTGGAGCTGCATCTGAATCGCTTAAGTGCATTTCAAATAATCTCACATTTAACTTGTTTTTGAGATGGAACAAATCCGATTTAGAACTGACAGCCTGGCTCTATTTTTTTTGACAGAAACAAGAAGTAAAAAGCAGAGATCAAATGGGCTCTTCCACCCTTTCCAATACAAAAGGCAAGGGGCAGGGGGGCGGTCCACAAATGGCACTATAGCTGCAATGGCAAGGGTAGAAAATCTACACAAAGAAAAGTGGGACAAAAAAGGTTAAAACATTTGAGAAGTGTATCAGAAAAAGTTTGAGGTTGGGTGGTTTATGATGAGGGGAGAGGGATATGCTCGCGAGTATATTTGTGGCCAGGAAGGAAGCTGGGTTGGTGGGGAAGCAGGTCATCTGGGCGCAGAAATAATCTGAGTGAATGTATAAAGAAAACCCCGCTCACGTTTCCTTACAGCGGAGAGGGGGGGGTCAGCGGAGCATACCTGATTACTAGAGAGCTCAATGAATGGGAAGGATATACACATCATCAGAACATCGTCACATTTCATTAAAAAAAAGGAACTGAACATTAACAAAAAAAAAAAAAAAAAGACATAAAATCTTCACAAATATCTCAACAGTATTTAAAAATAAAAGGAGAGGAGGCTGCTCGAGCTATCGTTGAATGTAAATAGTGCAAGACAACATCAACTGCTACAGTGAGTACGAGACGTACGCGCAGGACTTTTCTCCGTGTTGAGTCGTTTACACTTCGCTTTGGAGCCAGGTGAACTGACTTGGGTCGGCGCAGGGTGTCCTTCCGTCCGAAAAAAACAAAACAAAATCGGCATCAGTCCGGATCGTCGGCTTTGTTAATGGGCAGAAAGCAACAGGTAAAAATCGACTGTCTATTTACATCATAGCAAATGAATCAAAACGATGCTGAGGCGTTACAGTTAATCTCCTGGGAGTGCAAAGAAGAAAACAGCAAACGGCGCGAGCAGCCTCCTCTGACGTCTCTTTTACAAGCTGGTAATATTAATTCATCTTAACATTAACTGGATAAAAATTTAGCCATAGTTTACAATACAATCTTTTTTTTTTTTTCCTTAATCTGACCATAATTTATTCTTCGTACAAAAAAATGCCAGAAAACAGGTCTTTTTGTGTTTCATATACAATCATGTAAAGACTGAGTCTAGATTTCTATTCTGTACAAACACTCTGGTGAAAAATCACTGCTCCTGTGTGTGAACGTATGGCTGGGGTGGGGTGGGGTTCACTACTGGCCTTCGAGACAGTGCTACACATCTGCCTGCACATTACCTCTGTGTGTGTGTGTGTTTTTGTGTGACAGCTTGCATGAGTGAAGTTGGAGGTCATCTGATAGTGAGAGGAATGCTGGTTTTACTCGTCAGCCATTTTTCACTCTCTGGCTAAAAAGCAAACGACACTGAAAAGGTTTGCTAAAGCCCCCCCTCCCTCTGTCGATCGGCCCAACTCCCTTGCTCCTTACCGTAAAAAAAAAATCTGATACTCCGGGACACATGACTAGCATAGCAATTATACAAGCCGGAGGGGGAAACTGTCTGCAAAAAGGATGGTAGCTGCTCTCAGTTTCTCTTTATTTTCCTTCTTAAAACTGCTGATGTCCCACTAATCTGCTTGTCAATGCACCAGGACCAGGGGTCAGAGTTGTGGACTATCTTGTAGCACCGCAGGAGGCCGTGACCACACAAAAAAAAAGGCCTGAGCACCACAGAATGACAGCAGAAAATATCCCCTCAGATCAGCTGCAGTGCATCCGCTGGTTAGGATGCTTATCTAGTGATAAAAAAGCGGCTCAAAACCCGACTGACAATTGACGCCGGCTGCCCAGAGCGCAGATGGATAACGAGCACGAGCCAAACATAGCGGACTGAGACCGACGAGTCTGCTGTCTTTGCTGGTTTTAGATTTATACAGGGACAGACAGACAGACAGCTCTTCAGCTTCTCAGCTAAATGTCACCCACTCAGCCGCTTTTGAGCCTCCCTATTAAACCACACAGAGCCTCGTGTAATGAATCTGAATGAGCTACCATCCCCTCTAGTTGGAAAGATGGCGAAAATAAAGTATGCAGGGGTTTATGAACCGAATGAGAAGAGGGAGTCCAAAAACACTTGATACATAAACAGGACTGAACCAAGCAGTTAAAAAAGGACGTAAAAAGAAAATCAGAAAGAAAAAAAGAAAAATATAGAATATCTATAACATTGTATACGAAATCCCTGTCAGCCAGACCTCAATGTACGAATATTTTGTAGGTTGTGTCGGTTTTGTTTCGGTCTCCCTCCTCCAGAGGTGGCGGAGGTAAGAGCTGGTTGAGGGAGAAGCTGTGGTTGCAGCTCCCCCTGGTGGCATGGCAGGGGCTCACTACCTGCGTGCAGGCAGGTGAAGCCCATTGACCTGGGAGGGTACACTGGGCAGGAGCAACTCCAGCTGAGCATAGAGGGAGAAGTGGTCAGAGGGGATGTGGGGGTGTGGGCAGCCGCTGACATTGTTCTCTACCAGCCAGTGAGGGTCCAGGGGGCCCAAGATGCCCAGCACGTTCAGGTGAGGCCTGGAGTAGAAAATATAGTCGATGACACCCTGTGGAAGACCAAAAAATTGAATTATAGTAGGCAAATAAACGGCTGTGTTCAGCTTAAAAGTTTCCATACCTATTAGGAAGAATGTCATTAATTTGGGGGTTTATATCACATCTGCAAACACTTTGTTTATAAAACTTTAAAAGCAATTTTATAACCTCTACCAATTCTACTAACAAAAGTAAAGATAAATCTATTTACAGGAGCAGGTACGCATCTTAAAATCAACAGAAGCTGTAGGCTGTATCGGTATCACACCCTGAATAGTAAAACAGAAGACCAGAAATATGAAAAAATGAGCTTCATTTATTATACATTACCTTAAAATCGAAGGTGTAATTGGTGTAAGGCATTAGGCCGTTCTCATAGGCGCTCTTCAGCTTGAAGCCGTGGGTGATCTTGCCGTTGGACGTGCTGTTCTTTCCGTTGCAGTTAAATTTGGTCAGGCTGTCACTGTAGCGAAGCTCCTTGAAGTCTTTGTGGGTGCAGTCCACCCCACCGGTACTCAGATACTCCACCACACCTGAGAGGGGGAAAGAAGTAATCAATGGTGAGCAACAAGAGGAGGAGTCTGGATAAAACAACAATAAACCCGTTCTCTACTGTTCTATAAGATTAATAAAGAAAAAAAAACAATTTTGATTTTGTTTGGTCCATTAGTAATCTTTGTTTCCATTTACATTAAAAACAAAAAAATAAAAATAAAAACTGGAAAAAAACATGTTTATGTTAGTATATATTGTGTCCACTAATCTGGGTGCCTGCCCTGCCTTAAAACAGTGGTTTTCAAAGTGGAAGCTTCAGGGGGGAGGGGCTTAAGAAAATCTCAGCAAAAAGAAAAAAAATATGCAGAAACAACAAATGGGTAAAAAAAAAAAATTCAATATTATAAAATAGTATAAATATTTTATAATCATTTATATAGAATAAAACGTTCAACTACATATCATATTAAGATAAAAAAAAAAACAAGGAACATGGATACTTCTCCCCAGGGATGGAAAAAACAAAGCTAAACAGGGGAACCATCACAGTTAAACTACCTAAATACTTTTTTCAGTCTAAACGCACTCAAAGAATTAGAGCATGTCTACTATGGAGGGAACAAAATTAAATAAAATCCTGAAATTAATGTTAATGTACCATGAAATAAATGAATTCAACATGGAAAACAGTGTGTGTACCATTAAATAATTACATGTAACATTTATTTATGTAATACATCAAAATGTAATTAAATAATTAATCATTTAATTAAACAGAGTTTTGAAAATTCTTATTTTTAAAACCACATAAAGTAAAATATACATTTTATTCTTCACTTCATTACAGTGTCGACACAATGAACTCATGAAATGATTCAAACTGTCAATCGAACACGATTAGGGAGACTTCTATAAAGACGCTCACAATGAGCGAGACAACTTCTCGTTTGCTAGGACACTGAGGCTGTGTCCTAACATGCGCCCTAATCCCTAAATCTCTTTATAGAGCAGGGACTATATAGGGGACTTTATAGTGAACCCAGTTAACTTAAGGTTTGGGCAGATGACCGTTATTTGTCCCTCTCCAATTGGTCACATATCTCTGCCTCCCCCCGTGGTGCAAGTAACATCTTTATTATTAGTCGCCGCTACGACAAATCCCATGATGCTTTGGGAGGAGAGCTCTCGCAAAGCATCTGGTTCTAGTGACCACTGATGATAACTACTTTTGAAGGTGCATTGTGGGAAATTTCGTGTCCACTCCTTTTTCATCCACTAGATGTTTGGACACTCATCTAAAATGGCGTAACCACTATATCAGGGGTCGACAATCCGCGGCTCTTTAATGGCCCTCTTGCGACTCCCTGGAGCCTTCTCAAAAATTTATAAAAAAGGAAAAAGGTGAATTTTTTGTTTGTTTGGTTGGTTTAATTTGGTGTACAGAAGGGCAAACAAACAATGATGTAAAAATTTGTATAATTAATACATTTAAGTAATAAATTTAAAAATTTCTTTCAAGGAAGATTTGTGTCATAGCCTGCAACACATGTTTCAGCTTGATGCGTGCCAGGCAGGTGGCTGTCATAAACAAAGCGGCTGGTGTCTCAGGCCATGGATTCCAAAGGGAAAAAAAGGAAGATAGCTGATGAGAACAGAGGATTCAAATTTGAATGGACTGAATCGTTTACTTTCATTACCAATGCGGAAGGATTGTCTGCACGTCCGCTTTGTGGAGGGAAGTTGTCAAATTACAGAAAGAGTAATTTGGAAAGGCTTTTCCAGGGAAGGCAGGCTAAATTTGCAACCTACCATCAAGTTGGGAGAGAGAGAGAAAAAAAAAAAGTGTGCTTGCACTACTTCGGGATAAGTAAGAGGAGAGCAAAGATAGATTTAGGAAGTGGATTGCATCTCCAAACTACACTACTACTGCTAGTTTTGTTGCAAAACAAAAATAAAAATAGTACCAAAAATCGTATGTCTCTTTAATTTAATCAATGCAACAAAAACTAATAGATTGATAATTGCAATGTCTTTGCTATACACTCCTGGTTAGCAACATATTGTGGACCAAACTAGGGTGTTTGGTCCACAATATGTTAAATAAGTTAATGAAACAGCACACAATGGACCTGCCTTTGATTTATTTTTGTTTTGTTATTCTCAACAGTGTTTTAAAAGGTTTGTTATTCAATGTGAACCTAATAGTGTTGAAACATGTTGGTTAACATCTCCATGCTAAACAAACGTAGCAAATACTGAGTAGGCATACAAATAAAAAAATTTAAAAAGTACATATTTCTTTACATATTCTGTGGCATTGTCTGTTAGTTTGCAAAGGTGGTACTCAGCCAGAAGTTACTGCTTCTCTGGGGGCTGTGGAGTGGAAAACTTTGCTAATTACCAAAGGCTTCTATTGGTGTTGCTGCTTCAAAAATGAAAATGAGTAGGCTGGGCCACCATGTCACAAAGATGACGCCTACTAAAAGATAATCATCTGGCGTTCAAATAGCAGCTACAAAGAAATGCCTGCATGTGTCTGACCTGTGAGAGACCACGGTGCTCTGAAGTTTGCAAAGTAGAGCTAACTTATCAAAACCGCTCTGCCTGAACCAGAGCACTACGTACACAGGCTGCACATGGCAGCAGGTGAAGTTCTGATTACTGTATGATCAGTGTGGTGGCTGATGGGAACATCACTTCTAGCAAATTACTGAGCCTAATGTTCACATAGAGCTGTCTAAAAAAAACTAAGGTGTGGAACCTTGGATAAGGTCTGTGATGGGCAAAGGTTTACCACATCATGGATGAGTGTATGCGTATGGAAAGAGCAGCATATAGCTGAAGCTGTTTGGTGCGTGGCAAAAACAGAGCCACTTATGATTTTCTATAAAATAGGCTTTATTCAGGGATCAATAGAAAAATACTTCAGCAGTCTCTCTTTATTCCTACAGATCAATCTGTAGTTTTGAATGTTCTTGGTATAAATTAGAATCTCCATCCACATTTCTGCCTCAAAAAGTCTATCCTGCAGTTCTCTCTCTCTACAAACGCATACGTATAGATATATATACACACCTATACATATCTCTCTTGTCTTTGAATGCTTAGGGCATTACACATGAATCATGGACAGACAGACAGATATAGCAAAAGCAAAGTGTATAAAATTTACAAAAAACTTTCTACATGCATAAGTAGTTCATGGTCTTCATACATCTCTGGGTTAATATTACCTAGTTTATGCCAATAGCATTCTGTAGTGGCTTGAAAATGGAAGTCTACGCAGACTAATGGCCTCTATGAACAACTCCACTGCTTCCTGAACTTATGACACCTCCTTTGTTTCCTGACTTTCATTAGTGGATGAATCCATTAATCCAGGTGTGTCTGGCCATTATCGTTATGGTTACCTAGGTAAGGCACACCTGGATTAATCAGTACATCCAGTGGAGAACAAAAACAAAAGAGCTACCTCAGGTTGTGGAAGTAGTGGAGTATTGCATTGAGTCCATTGTGACCAAAGATCTTCCCCCCACGCTAGAGGAAGGTTTATTTCTGAAGATCCTCTCTGTAAGCTGGATCATTAGTTGTAGTTTGCAAAAATACCAGCTGCACTCTCCTGGTTACTCTTTATCTGCATGCTACTCTGCTTGAATCCAGGCATACTCATTTTATTTTGAGAAATTACTTCTGAAAAACTGCTACAGCTCCCTGAGAAGAATCTTATTGAAATTCACTACAGTTTAAAGAAATGGCACTATAACACCAAATGTATACACTGCAAATCAACGTAAAAATTAATAATAATTTCTTCAAATAAGTGTATTTACGGTTCATTTGAGTAGGTGACCTGCCACTGGAATAAGTATTTTTACTAGACATCATTCGCTTGAAATAAGAGACTGCATTTTTTTTGCTGTATGCATTTTCTTTATTTCTGAGAAGGTCAGTTAGCGAGATTGATAATCTAATTATCGAGTAGAAATGAAGGCACTTTAACAACCAAGTATAATAGACTACTTTCTGTTTTAAAATGTGAAACAAAAACTGATTCTTTGCTACGGTCGAATGAAATATTGTTTTATTACGTTTAGTTTATTACTTTTCAGAACATTAACCTAGTTCATAAATCACACCAATAAAATTATAATATAAGTGTACAGAATATCAACAATGCATAAATTAAAAAAAAGTACCAAACCCAAGCACTAATAGGAAACAAAACATTTAAAAAATATCCTACACTGTGTTTTTAGCATCCTTTTTTACACCAATAATGGGTTCCAGAAGAGGTTTTTCGATATTCGACAGAAAATTGTCAGCATGACTTTTTCAAGGTGCATAGTCACGTTAATAGACTTTTTTTTTTATTTATTTATTTATTTTTTATTACACAGTTTTCTTACTACGGGTTTTTTCGAAAGATAGTCGCCCTCCTGCTGGGTTATTTTTTTATTAATTTTGTATTTTAAGATTTATTCTATCTGAACTCCTTTTTAAATGAAATCCTTTGAGTAGATTTACAATAACAGATGTAAAATACCGAGCATGTAAACAGGGAGGTAGCCTGTATTGAATACTTTAGAAAAAATATACCCACTTTAAATAATTTTTTTATCCAAAGCTTCATTCATTTTAATAATAAATTCTATTAATACTATCAGTGTTTTATACAGAAGCCACTTTGATGATAGTACAGAATATTACATGACTGGCAGTAATTTGAGATTCTTTGCTAAATCAACTTCAATCTTTGAGAAGCACAACAATATTGAAAGAGATTGATTAATTTAAAGGTTCCAGAATATATATGAACTATTAGGCTATCAAATTGTAGGAATTACATAAGATGTTACAATCAGATTTTTCCACTAGTCTAGTTGGCTGGATATTGAAATCTGGAGGGATGTGAGACATATTTAGTTTTCCTTATTTATTCCAGTTCTAAGAGGTTAGCAACACTATAAATGAAAAATATAATATCAGTGTCAAGAGGAACCAAATTAAAATGCTAACAGCAGCATGTCAGGTTTTAATAAAGAGCTGCTAAAAATGTAGTCACCTTCACATGAATTAGAAAAGGATTTAAGAAATCCAACCCCCACTGACTTTAAATGGACTTCGAAAAGTTAATGTTTTGTTTCACTGGCATTAGTTTTTGGCTAAATTGTATAATTCCTTTTTTATCCCCAGGAGCAATAATACACAATGGAAATAACCAACAAATAAACTGTTCTCAGTTTCTTACCAGAGTCGGGTAAGGAGTTGAGATCAGCACACAGCACCAGTGGAATGGCGCTGGTCTCACCAGACGTGGAAATCTTGAAGCTGCGTGTTGCCTTGTCCACGATATTCTTCACCTCTGACAGGAACATCATGGTCTGGACCAGCTTGACATCAGAGTACTCGGGATCCCAGTGCATGTGAGCGTTTGCAACGAGCAGAAGCTGCTTGTCCAAGCCATGGAGTGACTTACCAGCTTAAAATAAATAAGCATAATTACAACGTGCTCTCATAAAATATGCTCATGAAATAAAAACAACACAATTTAAATTTAATCACAAATGTAGAAAACCAAGATTTCTAAGAACTCCAGTAATAAGGGTGAAAAGGTACTCACAAGACATTTCCATTATCTCTTTGCGAACTTCCAGCAGTACAGCGACCCCGATGTTGTCCTTCGTCATCACCCTGTTCAACATTGCCTCTGAGCCTTCGGAGTTCGCCATAGCCAGCTGGTTGAACTCCACTGTGTGCTTCTGCACAGCACTGAACCTAGACAGAGAAAACAAGGAGAAATGTTTGTGAAAGAAATAGGAATTATGTTGCAAACGTTGTGAGAAGAGGAACATGTGATTCTGACTGGAGCCGATACCATCTATTGGACATTACTGATGAAAATGATGTTTAAAAACTCAATGACTTTTAGACACCTGAAGAGGGATTTAAACTGCAATTAGATAATCTAAAACTCCCTAATGAACTACATTTTAAAGAAACTTTACAAAGTTTTTAAAGGCTGAAGTGGTATCAAGTATAAAATTAAGTTACCTGTGAGCAGATAAATAATACAAGCTTAGATTCAATCATTTAGGTCAAACCAGAATTTGCCCTGTATATGTCACAATTTAACTCAAGGTAAAACAATCTATTTACATTTTATTCTGCAAAATGCAATAAATAAATCAAATGAAAGATTTCATAAAAAAAAATAAATAAATAAATAAAATCTATAGAAATCTATATAGACGTCAGCCAGATAAGCTAATCAAACAGTAGCCAAATTTTGAACAGAAAACAAGAAATCTGTTTTAATTCTCAGTAATGTTTGGTCCTGGATCAAGATGTAGGTTTTCTTTCTATCTAGTTCTCAGTTTGAGCCACCTTTGCTTTTCCTCTAAGTTTGACTCCACTTACTTTTCCGTTTTGAAGAAAATTGCACATCCGTCCACATGTTTACGGTCCGACTCAGACATTGTTCTGGCGCGAGACTTTGGACTGAAGAACCCGTCGTATCCCTGCTCTTTCAACTCTGGCAAGAAGAAATTGTAGTACTGCTCCGTTTCTACTTCCTGTAAGTCAACCAAAATAAAAACAAATAAATTAGTGACCAAAAAGCTAAACATTTCTAGGACAGACACTGGAAACTAGCTCAACATCTTTCAGAATAGGTCTATGATGTCCTAAAATCATAAAGTATAGTTTGAGCTCCAGAAAAAAAATGAAGGCAACGGAACAGAAGCACAAACATCTGCAGGCAAAACATCAATTGACTCGGATCCTATTCTTTGTTCAGACCCACTTTAGGACAATTCTTGTAGTCTTAATTATGGTATAATAATAATAATAATAATAATAATAATAAATTATAATAACTATTGTGTTTTTAATAATTTTATTGTGTTTTTTCTCATTTTCAACTACATTACAACTTCTAAACCACTTTTTGAATTATCAGTAACTGCATCACGAAAAAAATATTCTTCAGCAAACTATTTTCATGAAATAACTTGAAATCTGATTTCATGCTTAAATAGGAACAATGTTGTAATTAGTCCCTCTATAAACTAACATTAACATCATTATTAATATTATTCATTGTTTATGATCGCCAATCCCCGAATGTAGTTTTGAAATTAAAGCCAAAATTTGTACCTATTAGATACATGATTTTGTAAATTCTCATTAAAAGACCCACAAACTACCAGGTCAGATAATCAGCGGATTGGAGTGAGCGACATGATCATATCAGGTTGTGGAGGATTAAAATATATCAACAATCTGCCACAGAAGAAAGTTCGTAGGGTTTTCTAAGGACTGATGGATGCAGCTTAAAAACTAAATCAATATCTGCCAACATACTGGATATTTTTCTTTCAAAGCCATTAAAAATCCCATATCAGTAGGACTCTACATTATACAACATAATTTTTGTCCTTTACTTCTTTTCCTACAGCCCCACTAATTAACTTTAACGATCCAGAGAAGAAATTTTGTTTTGTGTTCAAACACATAGTTTGTATTAATGTTTAAAACCCAATCTATGCAACCAGAACTACAGAGCTTTAGTTTCCCCACTAAATATATCATGTTGGATTTTTCGCCTCAGATGCAAGCAGGAAGCAGGCTGGGTTATAAAAATAAAGACCATAAACTGTTAAGTATAGCTGTACTTTGGAATTTATAACAGCACAAATTTCCTCAACCTCTTTCCATGCAGGAGGAAGCAACAACGCAGACTGATAAGATTTTTTGGCTTTTAAAACATTGTTATGAATATTGAATAATTTGAGCTTTGGCTGCTAATTAAAACAATCTTTTTTTTTATTCAACACAAATTAACTGCTTATGGAAATTAAGACAAAACCTAACTATTTTATAAAGTCAGATTTGTGTTTTTACAATGTCAACATGTTGGCCGTTCAATCAAATTTAAAGCGATGAAATGTTATGAAAGATTTGTGTATATCTATGTTTAACAGAATATATAATCTTGTGTTGAAAGAAAACAATAACAACGATATGACCGACAGATTGGGTGATGTATGGCCCTTTCCCAGCCGAATGGCACTACTCAACTCCAACTTTAAAATGCTTCTGTTATTTTTTTAGTACGACTCTTTTCAGCCCTATTCAGGAGGAGGTAAGATTACAGATGAGTAGCAGTAAACACAGCCGGTACAGATACTAACACACATACACACACATATATATATATTTTTATAATAACCAAATGTTTGGACAAGGAAACCAGCTGAAATTTGCATTGGCTCTCAGCACTGGTTACATCGATGCTGCTAACTTTCTAATATTTAGCTTAGAAACGCCAATTCTTACAACATTGCTGTCAGCAATTCCTTTCAATACAATTTAATGAATGTCTTCTGGTAAGTTCAGATATATATTCATGATTTTTAAGTTATGATATTTAAGAAATATGTCTTTACTGTGTTCAAAGTAAAACAGAAAATGGCAGAAAACTTAACATTATACATTTTTGAAATTACTCATGAGGCTTTTGGGAGAGTATTTATAGTAAAGTCACAATATTTTACACAGATGTTCTCAAGTACAGTCTTTGGGTGAGTCTGATGGAAGCTGTTCTGGTTTTCTCACTTCAATGTTTCAATGGGAATTTGTTAAGATGTTTCAGGTTTTCTAGAGCTCATTAGCTTTGGATTTATTTATTTTTGTTGTAATTAAAAAAAGCTCTACAACACAAATACTTAAAAGTAGTAAATGTAATGATTGGAAGGACAGGGTGTGTCTATATTTTGTGATTTCTATCCCCCACAATTTCCCCTTTGTGGGACAATATGGGATTTTGCATTCTATTCTAACCTGCATGCCAGGTCATAGCTTTACCCTAACGAGGTTGAGCCCAGATCTAAAAGGCAAATAAACATGGGAAATAGGGTTGGTTTCTTCTTCAGAGTTAAGGGCCATGTATCCTCCCGCAGCTTGTGTTGTAGTTAGCTTGTCGCAGCTATGACGCAGATATTTTTGATTTATGCCCGATTTTGAAGCGAGGTCTGCGCTATGTTATTCCACGATTCACAACGCAAGAGGGACACCCACGAACTACTTAGGATTGTAAGTGACTGTGTGTCGGTTTGACGAGATTGTTTGATGTCTACAACCCCTTATCCAGCGCTGGACAACACAGTTCACCCGTGATTGTTTCCGAAAGACTGGCCGTGGCGCTGCGTGTTTTGGCTTTGGGTGGAAACTGAAAGACAGTCACACAGAGCTACTAACTAGCTTCCTTTCCTTGTTTTCCTTTTTTTTTTTAGGGGGGTAGGCGCACACCTGCATTAACTGCAACACACATGCAGACGACCTGGTTTCTGAGCATAAACCAGGCTTTAGATGGATGCAGGTTAGTTAAAATGGACCAGCAGCTGCCTGATGGCCATCAGTTTAGGTGATCTCACACAGACGGGGGTGGGTTGCTGCAGTGTCACAACGCATTAACTGCCAGTTTTCTGCTTCATTTTGATTAGATGTGCTGGAAAACTTGTGTCTAGTAGGTGACAACATTTGACAATTACTTCCTACGGTTCTCCTCTGTGTTGTTCTTCGCCGCACCTAATGGCTCAGCATGGCATTCGCTGTGTTCAGGAGATGGATTAGAGATGGAGACCCATCCTGTTTCAGCTTTGATCTCTGTGTTTTTATTCTCTTAGCTCCGATTAGGAGGGAAATTAAAACAACATGCAGAAACATTTGGAAAAATTATTTTGAGTTGCCAGGCAAATTTTCAGGAAAAAAAAAAATCAGTTGCACTCATCTTTTTAATGTTCATACTGTGAAGCCCTGACTGATGAATTTCATTCATTGTGACATGACAGACTGTTACCGGGGGAACTTCTCTGACGATATATTACATACAGTAAAAAATCGTCAATCTCCTCATTTTTTAAATTATCCAATTTGCAAATTTTGATTGATTAAAACACTGCATCTTTTTCCCCTTCAGCTGAAGGCACCAAAATGACCCCACTGTAACTGAAATACCGGATATTTATTTTCTACTTTATTTAAGTAACTGCAGTGGGGTCCTCATTAGGAAATTAATCTTTCTACAAATTGAACTGAATGATAATGATTTAATTCATTCTAACATAGAAGATTCATCTCTACATTTATAGTAATATACTGTCCAGTTTCAATAAAATCAAAGGGTTATTGTAAAACATAAATGTCAGCGATATTTATTTCGTAACATTAAGCTGCAACCTGAGCTGGGCTGTTTATGCAATATGTCCCACAAAGGGAGTTTGTTTAGCAGTGTTTCTGCATAAGGCATGACCTCTTGCTGAGTTTTATTTGGTGTAATCATGTGATGTAAGGCCAAAATTTACACTCTTAACAGAAAGCGGTTTTAAACCTTGTAAAGATAAATTATAAAATGAAATACATCTACTACAAAACCTTTTTGCATGCTTTATTATTTCTTACCTGCAAACTGATGATGTCTGCATTGCAGCCCATGATTTCCTGCATGATAGATTTCTTCCTGTACTCCCAGTTTAGAGCCCAGGAGGGGCAGTAGCCATATAGCTGTCGTGTGGCATACTTATCGCACAGCACATTGTAACACATAACAGAGAACAGTGCTGTGAAAGAAACAAAATGACACATTTAGTTTAACAGAGTAATATAGGCAAAATCTTCTATATGAATGATTGTAAGAAAAGAAAATCTGTGATGCTACTAGCTTTAAATTCTGCAATGAAACAAGGAGGTGCCAAAATTTGTCTTAAAAATGGGGAAAGAATGTTAACCTTTAGCTACTTTTATTACTACATGTATATGCTTGTGTTCTGCTTTAACAGCAATAATATGTAAAAAAAAAATAAATAAAATAAAATTAGAAAAAAATGTTAGCATCTGTTAAAAGTAGTGATATGTGTGCATTAGCCTCACTTGCTGGACGTGTTCGGTCCGGTTCCTGGAGTGAGATCCACGACCTGGCTGGTGGCTGCTCTGTGGGTACTGGGCAGAAGAGAGAACCTGCTCATTATGAAGAGCAATAAAGTTTTGTTTTTAAACATGGTGCAAATCAGCATTGCTTGGAGGTGAGCCGACGACACTCAACTCCATAATTCTTCTATCCTTTAAACCAGCAGAGTTTAACTGAAATTTTATATTTATTTTTATTTTAACAAGTCCGATTTTATTTACAGTGGTGAAAAAGTAAACTCGTGTAGTGTCCCTTTATTTGTTCAGGGGCATTACTAGAATGTCGTTAAAGACGTAAAAAAAAAAAAACTTTTTTTTTTTTAACACACAATTCTAAAATAGGGTTTCATATGCGACGTGAGTAATAATAGACAAAAGAGCGAACAGCAATATCAATAGCAGCTCTAATAATAATAATATTAGCAGTAGCAATAGAGCAGTCGTTATAATAGTAGTTTGTGGTGACAGTTGTAGTAGAAATAACGTAACAATAACAGCAGTGGTAGAAGTATTAGCAATATTTTTAACAGGACAGATAAAAGCACATTATATTCCATACATATGAATAACTTCTTGTTGTAGACCAACAGCAGAAAGAACAAATGAGCATTTAAACCAGCAGCTCAGGCCACTCAAGAGTCAGAACTGTCCAGTTCCTCAAACAGGGTGAAGGTTTATCAGAATGGTTCTCATTTTTCCCCACCAACCTCTTCCCACACACGGCAACTTAAAACTGTTGAGACCTCCCCAACCTATCTAGCTTGTTGGCCTCTTGACCTTTGATCCCACTTTTACAAAAGATGACACTGGCAGAAATCCTACAACGACCACTCACACCTACTAAAGGACCAATTTCTCCAGAGCTTGTAGATTTACACCCAGTCTTATTCCTTAAAACATGGCCTAGAAGGTCCTCTGTTCTTTTGACAGATAACTTCTGTGCCGCCAGTCTACAGTCTTCTGTACTCCTTGCTGTCCTCAATGACACTTTGGACAATGGAGGAGTCGTCACAGAACTTCGAGATGGTGGCACGAACAGGATTTTAAATGCAAGTAAGCATTGTGAAGAGAAATGGTGCTGATATATTACCCTGGGATGCTCCAGTATTTCTGATTACAAAAGTAGAAAAACGGCTGCCAGGACTGACCTACTGTGGTTGCAGTCAGTGATGCAGAAAGTAGTGTTTGGCTTCAGGCGAATATCGAGAAGTATTGCTTTTAGTAGGAAGGGCTGAACTTTTAGTTACCAGGAGGTAAAGGTGGATTAATATATCAACATAGCAATCACTTTTTTCCCCCAATTCAAAATCAGTAAAAAACTTTAAATGAATTAGTTCTCCGAGCCGCCCAGTTTCTGATCAATATTTTAAAGTTGATAGGAGTTAAATTGTGATGTTCCGAACACCCAGACCTACTGGGAGGAGAAATCATCAGATCCACCAGCTTTGCTGCCCTGGAGCTTGGACAGCTCCCACTGTACCTGATGGTGGGGAGAGAGTGAGGCACAGCCAGCCAATAGATAGCAGGCATGATTGGATCAGAAGCCAGTGATCCTTATTATTAAACTTAGATGTTAAGTTGATAACAATCAACTTAACTTCCAAATAGGAGTTCACTGGAGTGGGAGATGATTCAAACTTGTTAAAAAGCAGATTCAGCTCAAAAGAAAACCTGGTTTCCCTCCATTTTGTAAAGGAATAAAAAAGTTCCACATCTCCTTTATCCAGGTTTTTACCTCTTTACATATTTCTCATCTTCTTGTGCTCATTCTGGAAATCCAGTTTGTCCCGACGCAAACTACCTCCTCTTCTGATCAAACAAAGCCTTAGTTCCTCAATTTCCCCCAAGAATTATTACAGAAAAAGCCAATGGCGGAAACAACGGAGTCCTCACAGAACCAGACAGTCAGGGATGGAATAGCTCCCAGTTTTATCTGAACAAACTCCTGGAGAGCCTTAGCTTACCCAGCCCAAGTCTGCACAGTACATTGGCCCAGACCATCAGTCTGCCATAATGATTGAGTATGACAATCCAGCTGGTTAACTGGTTAACCACCAGGAGCTAATAGTCTGAGCTAATAGTCTGAGCAGTAGACATGTTCCTTCATTGAACATGTCCAAGATGACACCATTTGAAGTTAATAAAGACAGCAAGATCTCCCTCTTATCTTAATGCTTTGATTCCCTCTGTCAGCTTGAACAACTGAAAAACCACCAAGTTTAATCTCTATCCTGGTATCAGTGAAGGAGATTAAACTAGATTCCCTAGGAGTTAACTGGTGTTTAGTTGCCAGTTTATCATCCCCCATTCTTAGGAAAAGACATTTCCCATAATGACTGCAGGAAGAAAGGGTTTAAATCCTCTGTGTCTCTTATTCCTCTCCTTTAGTTTAACTCTGAGTTCTCCTCCTTACATCCATTGTAATCTACAAAGAGGGAATTCCAGCACCATGCTGGTACTGAAGCAGCTCCTCTGGAGAATAAATGATCACACCCCCCAAGATGTAGAGGAAAAACAGACTAATTATCACTACAAAAAAAAAAGAAAAAAAATCCTACCATATCAATAAAGAACAAAATCTAAAGAAAAACCTGCCCTGCCTCTGGTTGCTCAGCAACAGAATTAGAAACCAAAAAATCAAAAGAGAAGCTCCTAAAAACAAATCAACATGGCTCAAATAATGAATCATTTGAGCAAAATGAGGGGCATTCAACTCCAGGTCTCAAAGGACGATGCCCGCTATGTTTTAGATTTGTTGCTCACCTGATATTATATATATATTTTAAGTGGATAGTAAACAAGCTTTCACTGAATTGCAGTCACCTGCATCAGGCCCGTTAAAAGCAGAGGATGATCTAAAAGGCTCAAAACAAAGATCATCCAAGGTGAGTTTAGTACCCTTGCACTAAAAATGGCATAAAACAAAAGTACAAATGGGCAAAAAAAGTAAAGTGAAAAATCAAGAAAAACTTGAAAAAAGGAGAGAGCTATTATAACAGTTAGCATCTCTGCAACACTTAAAAAAAAACAGGAATTTACAAAAATCTACTTAAAAATCTGTTGACTTTTTGAGTTTATCTGTATTTTTATGCATATATAACATAAGAGGGAAAAAAAAAAAACACACTTCTGGCTCCTGTCTTCGATCAGCAGAGGATGATACTCACTGCGCTTTATAGCCCCCGCCAGATTGTCCAACAAGTAGCTGAGCAGTCTCCGTGTGCCATCAGGTTCCTGATAGAGGCTCATAATTTCTTGTGCAAGTGGATTTCCTGGAAAGAAAGATATTCAGCCTGATGCAACTGCCAAGCACACAACAGGAGTACTAGGTAAAAAGAAACAAATAGAAAAAATAAAACATATACATATAAATAAAAACATTGGGAAGACACCTACCTTTTAACCCCAGTGTCTGTAACTGAAAAAGTTTTCCCAATTCAAATGGGAGAACTCGCAACTGGTTGTTATTTAAAAGCAATTCCCTGCAGAGGAAAAGTGAGGATTAGATAAAAAAAAAAAAAAACAGCAATATTTACATATATTTGAACATTTTTACTACACAGCTTGAATAAAGATTTTTACCAAAAATCATCATACTTCTGTATTTATACAATTAAATTATAAACAAAGAGCCCAAATGCTGAAGCAAAAGTGACCTGGGGTGACGGCTTTCTTTATCTCTGCGCTAATTGCATTATGTAAGCTGGTAGCACTGACCTGAGAGACACCATGTTGCCGAGCTCTGCCGGCAGGCTCCTGATCTTGTTGGATGAGAGATCCAGGTACACCAGGTTGTGTAGTTTGGCAATGTCTGGCGGGATGCGTGACAATGAGTTGTCACTGAGGTGTAGGGCAGTGAGGTGGGTTAGAGACCACAGGGCTGTGCTGAGACTTCTTACTCTGCCTGCAGAAACCATGAACCAACAAGAGCACCAAGGTTACATTTAATGTATTTAAATAGTTGGATACATTGGTTGGAAACTGAAATATAATCTGTGGCTAAACAACTAAATGAAAAAATAAAACAACTTAAACTGATGTGATCATTTAAACTAACACAATAACATATTGAGAGAAGCACTATAAATGTCTCGGGACCTTTTACAAAGCAAACAGAAACAATGCATCTATATAAATAAATACACATTAAATACAAAAATAAAAACCTTCTCATTATCCTATACAATGTACAAGTTGACAGCTCTCCACTAAATGCAACTCCCAGACATGATTTAGTTACTATAGAGCACCAGGAAATTAAGCATCAAATAGTTGTATGTTTTAAACGTTTTTTGAAATTAGGTGGTACTTCCTCAGATCTATAATGGTTCTGAATAAAAAAGTCCCTGGGTAAGTTCATTAGTTCAGACATTTAGTGTTTATGGTGACATCATCTAAACAAGCAGGTGCTCTCCTTACAAACATTATGGAATGTGGCTAACTTTCTTTACATACAAAATGTAATTGTACACAGGAAGACTGCTTATAAGACTGTAGCAAACCTACCATTTTTATTCTTATCATGACATCCCATAGGGGGGGAGAAACACATACAAAACAATAAACACATGCAATGGACTGGTGACCTGTCCATTGCATGTCCATATCATTTAATTTCCACACTGCTCAGAAAATTTAAATTCTTCCTATATTAGTCATTTTGTAATTATTTATTAAACCTCATACCAAAAAGCTGAGATTTCTTCAAATCCAACAAAAGCATTAAATAAGCAATTTATTTTCTATCTTGTTTTTTTTATATGGATTGAAATGCATCACAGATCAGCAAGTTATAAAAGAAAATTTAGTTACCGTCGAAATAGAAAAACCCCTCACATTTATGACATAAGTATCGGCAGAAGACCACTCATGAAAATAAGCCTGTGGTTAAAAAAAATATTTAAATGCCTGTTCAAGCTGATGGACAAAACGTTCTGCATCATTTCTGAAGTCCAAACCAAAAAATATTTTTGTTTGTGATAACAGCCAAAGGAGGATTAGAATTTTACTTTTTGTCTAAACAGTACTTGATGTTGTTTCCCACAGCAGCAAATTAGCCTTCTTTCCCTGTTGTAAACCAAACAATAAAATCTCAACATTCAGGTTATCTTATAATATCCCATATATGTTATAGTAATACTAGTTTTTTCGCTGTCTTTTTGCTCCAATATCATGAACTTCTATTATTGAACCGGCCATATCTTTCCATCAAAAACAGATTTTCAAGTTGAGATGAGGGTTTTGCATATATCCCAATGATAAGAGAACACACAAATTATTATTTATGATCTTTTATGTTCTGCAGTTGTAATAAATAAATGTGAGACAAAATTATTTAATCAAAACAGTGTGATAGCTAATGGTTTCAAGTACCTTTGAGGAGCAATAAGTAATTATGACAATTAGCGTTTCAAATTGGAAAACAACAGAGAAAACACGTATTGCCATTCCAAGAGTGTTGGTGCAGGTTGCCAAGTCAAGAGGACAAGTACCTAGCTCAGCTAAATACAAGATGATGAGTGAAGACTATCCAGCCAAAGTAAGTTGTTTTGCAAATAATTTGGTAATGTGCTGAGGCTTCTTTGGTATTGCTGTGACAATTTCAGGTTGACTTACTGCTCTTGTTGCTCTCTTGCAAACATAAAATACCAAATGCTGATATATGTTCTGGCAGCCCTGGAAACTCTCATATGATTGGCTAAGAAACCAGGAAGTAAATGGTCTACACAATGCACTAATGTAATTCCCTGTTGTACCTGTGGGTTTTAAAGAAAAAAACCTTGACAAAGACATTGCTGTTGTAGGAAACTAATTGCTTATAAGCAAAGTGACTTCCATCCCAGGTGATGAATAAGAATAATTTTGGTTAACTTTAAAGTAAATTTCACACCGCTTTCTCCTTCAATAAAAAAAAAAACAAACAAAAAAAAAACACCTGATTTGACACATAAGCCTTCACTTATTAAGGCTAAACAGGTTTGATACCGTTTTAAATTAAATAAACTAGAACTTAATTTTAAGAACATTTTAAAAGCACATGTCATTATATATTTTCTGTCTGTTTTAATCAGATTAATGTACAGGCACACATGTGATATTTAGCTGGATTAAATGTCTGTTAAAGTACCTTTAAATATGATGCAGATCAAATCCTGGAGTCTTATAGGTTATTAAACCTTCTTAAATCAAAATCAATTATGTGATAATGCAACTCTTGATTTTTTTTTTTGCCAAAATAATAGCAGACAGAGTTAAAAAGCTAATAAAATGCAAAATTAAACATGAGGAGGCATTAAAAACTAGTAAGCACTAAGGTCGCAGATCATTATGGTAGAATATTTTCCTGGTTAGAAACAGAAAAAAACTGCACAGTAATAGTTTTTATTACCTATATGAATTTATTTATACTTACCACTGATTTCCAGCTCAGCCCAGTATGACTTCTTCCCATTTGCTGCCTCCTCGCTAGACATAATTGTGTACATCCGCCTGGGATCCGGCGGGTCATATTTTTCCTTGGGCATTCCTATAACACTACAGAGATCATTTGTAATAAAACTGTCAGTGGTAAATATAAGATGCCTACCAATATTCAATAAATTTCAAGACATATCCTGGTCCTGGCCTTAAAACAGTTCAGTTGCCCTACTGGATGATGTGGCTGCCAATTTGATTAATCAACAAATCTCCTGTTAGATATCCACTTAATTAAACACAAATCAAAAATATTAGAATCATATCCTAGATAATCATCACATGCAATGTTTTTGGAAGTCAAACATACCACAGCTTCCTGTAAGGGACTTATTTATTGTTACGAGAGTTAAAAGCGGATAATTCAACAAATAAATCAGAGAACCTTCCCGCCAACTTAAAAAAAAGTAACAACGCTGCTTTATAATTTAGTTAAAATAGGAAACTGCAGAGTTAAAAAGGCCAAGACAAACAAAGATAGCCTCGCCGATTGTTCTCCTCGGTGACGCTAACTGATTAGCCTAGCTTAACCTAAATTGGCAGCTATCGGACTACATAACAAAGCCAGATCCTCCAACTACCTCACAGTCTAATGTGATGAAAAAGCCACTTTGAATTTGTCTAATCTCTTAGTCGACTTAACTGAAACATTTGTCACACAAAAAAACGTCCAAAAATACTCTATGCTGGTCAATTTTGAAAATAAAGTGTGCACTTGTTGTTTACATAATGGCTAAGCATTGAATTGCGCATAAACACAAGGCCACGAATGAACGCAAAACGCTTTCATCCACTATACATCACAAGAAATAACCACCGTTGTTTAATAAACAAAAAATATATCCTTTAAGCTCTTAAAAATCGCCCAAAACACGACGAACAACATCAAAATTGAGCCCTTTAGCTTAGCTCGAGTAGCCTGAAAGCTAACATCTCAATTATTTGAAGCTGACCGAGTTCCTATTCAAATACTTTGTTGTACGAAATGGGCGCTTTGTGGAATATTAAGGAGATTTGATGCAGTGAGAAGGAATATATTGATGTGGTTATGAGGGTCGAACACGGAGGGGTTCGTTTTACCTGCAAGAGCATACCAAATCGCGAGGACGACTGCGTGTTCTCTTTTGTTTTCTAGCTACTTCTTCCCCGTTTCCGCTGCTGTATCATGGCGACTGGAGGGATTTTTTTTCTCTCGCTCTCTCGATAACAGCGCCGCATCCTATTGGCTGCCGCCAACAAGCTCCAACCAGCTGTTGAATCACAATAAATAAGAACCTCCAAAGGGATCATTTGGTGATGGATAGAAAACATGTAATAAAAGAACCAACCAATCTGAAAATCCTTTTTATTCAAACGGAAAGGTAGTGAACTAATGCTTTAATGTGGCTCAAAAGTTAACCGGGCTTAATAAAAAAACATAACAATAAAATAATAAATAAAATGTATTTTGTTGATAGAATACAAAACAATTTTAACTGCAATGTAAATTGAACAGCAAATCACAACTTTAAAAGAAATAACTGGGAAATTTATTGCAGAAAGGCACAAATAAAATTGACTTGTTTCCCAGTGTCTAAAATCAGTAGTAAAGTATTTTTATTTTAATATCAGCACTGACAGACATCCAACAGGTGATCTTGGAGATAAGTTAGGGACTCTTCCACGTGGAGAGGTAAGGTTTCCCCAATGTCTGCTTTGGATCTGGACAGGAAAGCTTCCACTGCTTCTCGAACAGCTGACTTTGACACCTTGTCATCTGGCTTGTAAACTAATGTGCCTCCTTTTCCAATTTGTTCAGAGGTAGAGCTGGTCAAGTAGCCTGTAAATGACAGATTATAACATGTAAATTGAGAATAAAGTAAATCAAAGCATTTAAGGAACTGGATTTATGAAAAAAAAAATTTAAAAATAACAAAAAAAAAAGGATTTTAAGAATAAAAATCAATAGGCTTTTAAGCTAGGCTGAATGGCTTGGAAAAATGCTATTTCTACACTGTTTACTTTCCTGGATGATCAGTGGGACACACTGATTAGGTTTTTATGGCAGATACTGATTCAGGTTTTATTTGACCTGCCAATTCCTCAATACAGAAATGATTTTTGTTTTTATATTGTAGTAAGAAATGTTTGAAATTCAACAGAATATGAAAAACGGAATCAACCTCATTCACAGCAGAAGTCTCTAACCTTTATTGGATTTATGTTAAACTAAAATGTGTGCATACATGTGTGTATATATATATATATATATATATATATATATATATATATATATATATATATATATATATATACACACACACACACACACACCTGTATAAATGTTTGTGTTTATAGCAATAAAAAAATATAAAGTTGCTTTGCTTTGCAACATGCATACATCCTAGCAGAATATTCTAATACTCTTAGCCCCACTAAGGATATTCAAATGAACTGAACCAGCAAAAACACAACTGTGAAAATTTGTTCATTATTCAGTGAGTTAAAGTTGATTCAAATAAGATTCTTTAGCCTGCTTAACACATTACAGAGCGGAGCTGTTGACCACCCCAAGATGGCACCATCAAATCACATCAGTGCCCATGGGCGAAAGCGATCGATGCAAGGTCTAATCTTATATTATGTCTATGGTTATAACTGCTGACAGGATATGATGTAACACCACTGCAATAACAAAAGAGGGAAAGGTAGCTACCTAATACTATTAATATTGAGCATTGTGGTAATACAAGCTAAAACATGTTTTAACAAAGTACAAACCTGGCCAGCCAGACTGACTTGTACAGGCTGTAAGTCAGTCTGGTAAGGTTCAATGCTCTGAGGTCTAAAAACAGATTGGACCAATCACAGAGTGGGAGGCGGGTTTCTATTGCAATAGTGCTTGCCTGTAATCATAACAGGGAAGGATTGCAGCTGCAGGGGAGCAATGTTTTATGCCTTGCTTCTGTCAGTGAGCCCAAAGGCAGCTGTGGCTACAATGATGTTTACCACCATCAGTGCGTGAGTGAATGGGTTAATGAGTAAATGGAAAGCACGTTGGTCAAGTCTTTGCTATTTAAGTACAGGCAATTTACCATTTCTATCATTAAATTTCAACAGCTGGCTGCTTTCAGATCTTTTCTTTTTAGAAGATGTTTTTGTGTCACATCCGTTGTAATCAGATTGGTTAAAAATTAACAAATACACAACAAGATAAAGAAGAGCTGTCATAAGTTTATACCACATGCATATACCACTTTAAATGTACCCTTAACCCAAAAGAAGAGACAAATAAGAATTATACACACCAGTTAAGGAAAGCTAAACAGACAAATTTGGTTTAACATTTTGATCATCTAGCTAATAGTGTTCTGGTTCACAGTAACCTGTAGTTGCAGTAGTTTATCAAGATCTTGACTCATATAGATCCCCAGAAAAATAAGCTGTGGCATCGAGCGGACCAGGATGTCAGCAGCAGACCCTTATAGTCCTGTAAGTTGTGAGGGGAGCTATCCATGGTTTAGAATAGGGGTCACTCACCTTTTAAATGCTAAGAGCTACTTTATGGGTATTGAGTCATAGAAAGTGCTACCAATACTGACCTTTGAATGGAGGAGTTAACGCTCACCTAAACTTCATGCATAATAAACAGTTTTTTATTTGAATTTCAAATTTTTTTTTAAATGACATTTTGAAATCTCTATGAATATATGCATAATTAAAAAACAAAAGGCAACAGAGAAAAAAACATTTAATTTCAAACCCACAGATGAATTGTGCTGCTTTAAGAAGATGCTG
Organism: Cyprinodon variegatus; assembly: GCF_000732505.1. Classification (NCBI taxonomy): domain Eukaryota; kingdom Metazoa; phylum Chordata; class Actinopteri; order Cyprinodontiformes; family Cyprinodontidae; genus Cyprinodon; species Cyprinodon variegatus. The sequence continues at coordinate 506,286 of NW_015150972.1, read as the reverse complement.
AGGGCATCCAGTAATGGTCCCAGATGGCCCCTTGGTGCCTGCGGGCACTGTGTTGGTGACCCCCGCATTAGACTTTGGACTAATATCTGGGAAATATGGCAGCCAAGCTCAGCAGCCTAAACATCATCATCTGCCCTGATCATGTTTACTCAAACCCTTATTCTAATCAGACATCAACTTTAAGGACTGGGGCTAAGACAATATCAGTGTTACTTACCAATCTAGGGGTCACAATGTTGTGCCTAATCTGTACATGTTTACATAATGCAGAAGGTCTGACTCTTGTTTATGCTTTGACATATTTAAACACCAGTTTAGCTTTTTTTTTTTGCACCAAATATGTTGTTATATAGAATAAGACCCAACATGACACAAAACCTAGTTTTCATATTTCAAAACAGTTTGCCTCTAAACGGCAGAACTGTGATTATTTCTAGTATTAATGATAATGGAAAGATAAATCTCTATATTAGCACTGTTGTGTACTTGTAGCTGCAGATTCAGCTCAGAGGAACAAAAGGCCTTTTTCTTCCAGCTCACCATTCATTGCTTCATCATAGCTGAGCAGCAACATCCACAGAAGATGTATCAACTCTTCCCACTTTCGCCAACGTTCCAAGCCATCCTAGAAAAAAAGAGATTATTTGCTTGTTTCCCCACCTTTATATGATTGGTTTACCTAAATCATATACAACTCACTCTATGAAATTTTCTGATTCTTGGCAAAATGGTGTGTCGATTGAAGTGGGGACATACTATGCATTTTTTTTTTTGCACGATTTGTCTAATAATTCACCGTTTTATAAATCGAAAATAAAAACAGAATACAATGACTTGCAAATCTTTTTCAACCCATATTCAGCTGAATACAATGCAAAGACAATATATTTAATATGTGAACTGAGAAACTTCATTTTGTTTTGCAAATAACCATTAACTCAGAATTTAATGGCAGCAACACATTGCAAAAAACTTGGCACTGGGGCATTTTTACCGCTGTGTTACATCGCCTTTCCTTTTAACAACACTCAGTAAACGTTTGGGAACTGAGGAGACCAATTTTTGAAGCTTTTCAGGTGGAAATCTTCCACATTCTTGCTTGATGTACAGCTTAAGTTGTTCAATAGTCCGGGGTCTCCGTTGTCATATCTTACGTTTCATAATGCGCCACACATTTTCAACGGGGGACAGGTCTGGACTGCAGGCAGGCCAGGGGAGTACCTGCATGCTTTTGCTACGAAGCCAAGCTGTTGGAACACGTGCAGAATATGGCTTGGCATTGTCTTGCTGAAATAAGTAGAGGTGTCCATGAAAAAGACGTAGCTTGGATGGCAGTAGCTTGGATGGCAGCATATGTTGCTCCAAAACCTGTATGTTACTTTCAGCATTAATGGTGCCTTCACAGATGTGTAAGTTACCCATGCCTTTGGCACTAATGCACCCCCATACCATCACAGATGCTGGATTTTGAACTTTGCACCTATAACAGTCTGGATGGTTCTTGTCCTCTTTGGTCCGGAGGACACGACGTCCAGTTTCCAAAAACAATTTGAAATGTGGACTCATCAGACCACAGAACACTTTTCCACTTTGCATCAGTCCGTCTTAGATGAGCTTGGGCCCAGGAAAGCCAACTGCTTTTCTGGATCTTGTTGATAAATGGCTTTTGCTTTGCATAGTAGAGCTTTAACTTGCACTCACAGATGTAGCGACGAACTGTAGTTACTGACAGTGGTTTTCTGAAGTATTCCTGAGCCCATGTGGCGCTATCCTTTACACACTGATGTCGGTTGTTGATGCAGTACCGCCTGAGGGATCCAAGGTCACGGGTATTCAATGTTGGTTTTCGGCCTTGCCCCTTACGTGTAGTGATTTCTCCAGATTCTCTGAACCTTTTGATGATATTACGGACCGTAGATGGTGAAATTCCTAAATTCCTTGCAATAGCTTGTTGAGAAATGTTGTTCTTGAACTGTTTGACAATTTGCCCACACATTTGTTCAGCAAGTGGTGACCCTCGCCCCATCCTTGTTTGGGAATGACTGAGCATTTCAAGGAAGCTGCTTTTATACCCAATCATGGCACCCACCTGTTCCCAATTAGCGTGTTCACCTGTGGGATATTCCAAATAAGTGTTTGATGAGCATTCCTCAAATTTCTCAGTCTTCTTTGTCACTTGTGCCAGCTTTTTTGAAACATGTTGCAGGCATCAAATTCCAAATTAGCTAATATTTGCAAAAAATAACAAAGTTTACCAGTTCGAACGTTAAGTATGTTGTCTTTGCAGTGTATTCAGTTGAATATAGGTTGAAAATGATTTGCAAGTCATTGTATTCAGTTTTTATTTACAATTTACAAAACGCGCCATCTTTTCTGATTTTGGCTTTTGTACTTTGAGACATTTTTTTTACCCTACTTATGAAAAAAGCAAGCTCTTTTTCCAAAAAGGTAAAGACTCTGAAAGTTACACAGTGTGTCTTTAGCTATGAAACACTGTTCTTCTCTCTTGTTATTTGTAAACAGAACTACCCATTAGGCTCAAACAAGGAAATGCAATTATTATAATATTCACCGTTGGGTCTGCTGCCAGAGTGCAGTTCTTCAAAAAGTGCAGCAGCAGGCTAAGCGACATGGAACAAGAGCTTTTGAGTGGGCATGCATAGTCCAGCAACTGTTCCAACAGCTTACATCTCAGCAGCTTACTCTGCAGGCTCTCCAGCAACAGCATCCTGCTTATCACAAACAGAAAAGCCTCAAAAACTGGAGACCAGTCATTGTACTCTAGAGGTGGGCAATTCAATTTTTAGTTAAAAAGTGCATGTCAAAAAGTTCAAAATTAACTTCATTCTAAAACAATACCTTGAGCAGATAATATGAACACTAACTGAAATAGACACTCTAAACACACTATTCTCCATTCTAGCACTCCTGTAGTGAGAAATTTATGCTAAACCTAAATACAGACTCCATGCCTGCTTGTCACCTGTGTGCTCTTTGAGGCATGTGGCTGAGGACCATATGGAAGAGCTCCTGGGAAAGCTTGGCAGCGTTCAGAGCAGGAGAACGGTCAACCTCCAAAGCCAGACACAGCATCCTTTGGAAGCTGGAAACTATTCTGCAGCGGACAAAGTGCAGCCAAAACATAAGTACACAGAAAGATAAAGACAAGAATGTATTTATGTATTTTGCTGTTTGGTTACCCGATTTGGTTATCTTTCTTTTTAATTCCTTCGTTGCTGTCTTCATTCTCTGTTGTTTTCATAATGATGCAAAACAGCCACTTTATGACATCTCTGTAAAGAAGAACAATCAAAACACGCACATCCAAATCATCAAAAAACTAGAACTAGTATTGGCAATATGACAAAATGCATTTTAAATCAGGTGAAAGTTCCAGACTTACATCCTTTACTTTGTGTCTCTTTCATGCAAAAGTATTTATATTTAGTGTTGAAAGCACAAAAACAAAACAAAGTTTAACAATTTTGAAATCTACATTTAAATGAAACTAAAAATATAAAAAGAAAAATTAATCAAAATTGGGGAAAAAAAATTCTCACAAAGAATTGAGATCTTATGCCATATGGCGACTAGGTCTAAAAACAATAATGAACCAATTGCTTCCAAACTAATTCTCTTTAAATTGTTCAAAGACTAATGCGGCGACAGAAAACAAAAGAAATCCTATTTAATAATATGGGTTAATATAACTTGTGACTCATGTGTTTGTTGTGTTTTTGTTTTGTTGTCTGTTTTTTTAAATATTTTAATTGGGGTGCTATATCTTCCCACTGATACCACTGTTTGAAGAGAATACATAGGCAGGAATTGCAATCAACTGCTGCTTGGTGTTAAATTTAAATTGCAAAAGAATGTTATGCAATTCAACCTTAATCATTCATGGGTTAAAGCTATGTTTGGGTAGCTTTTCCTCTATTTGTCTTTTGTTTATTAATACAAATGGAAGCAGGAAGACCTGATCATTAGGTTAATGGTGACAAGCCTGAGTAGGTTGGTGGTTGTATCTATAGACTGACAGCAACCAGGGGTCCGTATCACAAAGCAGGTTTACTGAAAACTAAGTTTTCTGTTTCACAAAGTGAGTTTACTCAACCGCTGTTTCAGTCACCATGGCAACACTCTTCCCATTGCTAACCTTGTTGGGAGCAGGATTTGTTCAGTAAACTCAGTGTCCTCTGTCTCCGCTCTCTTTAGAGCCAATCAAGTTTTTTAATTTCCTGATCTAGTCAGATTTTTGTCATAGTTTGTGCATAAAAATAAAAAAAATAATATTTAACTAGGTTCATTAGACACATGAGATTTTTTTTAAACAAAACAGTCTGTTTGACAAGGATCTTATTCAAGAATCATCGGCATAGTTTCCCAGAGGACTAAATATTTATAGGGAGAGGATTCTACAACTGAGTTGATAGAATATGAGATTTATTTGTTTTTTGTTTGTTTAATATCATAGTGACATGCAGATAATTTTGTTTTTATTTATTAATTTTTACAGTACATGAAGAACTACTGAAATAATTTTTAAATTACACATAAATAGATTAATTAATTCCACTGGAATAAAATAAATTAGGATTAGGATTAGGATTGACTCAGTGATAACAACATACTGAGCCTACTGGTACAATCTGAAGCCATTCTATGGGATTGATAACTGCTAATGGGGACCATATATTGGAATGATAACATATGAGGCGGCTGCAAACAGCCACTCGGTATTTACTGTGTAATGGAAGACAGAATGAGCATGAGGAGGAACCCCATGAGATGATGCACAGGTTCTATCTAGTAGAAAAACATTTTTATTCTTCATCTTCACCTGCTGCTAAATGATTTCACCTAAATAAATACATTGATCCATTACCATTCAAGAAATAAACCCATAATGTTATTGTGTTCACAGGAGTCTATGGCAAGCCATTTTGATATGTACTAGTTTTACTGAATATGTATTCCTGATATCTAAAAAAACATTTTTTCCTTGTCAAAATGACCATTTAAAAAAAATGATATTCTTCACATCTAAAATAAACCTTTTGGATGTCTAATTTCAGATCTCTATATTCCTATTGTCACTGGTCAACATCCGTATTATTTTGACTATGAATAAATTGACTGAATTGACTAAATATTTACATCTGAAATACTCAGATGAAAATATTCAGTCAATCTGATAAATGTCAAAATGTCCACTTAAAAGATGCAAACATTTCTAGGTATTCTTACTAGTATAATTTTGTTTTTCGGGGCGACAGTGGCGTTGGATGTAGGAGTTTGCCCTGAAATCGAAGGGTTGACGGTTCAAGCCCCGACTCCGACTTTCAGTGTCCTTGGGCAAGACACTTCACCTGCATTGTCTACTGATGGTGGTCAGAGGGCCCTGTAGCGCCAGTGTACGGCAGCCCCGCTTCTGTCAGTGAGCCCCAGGGCAGCTGTGGCTACAATGTAGCTTGCCACCATCAGTGTGTGCGTGAATGGGTGAAAGAATGTAGTGTAAAGCACTTTGGTCAAGTCTCCTGACTTGAATAAAGGCGCTATATAAGTTTAAGTACATGTCATTTACCATTCTGCTTCTGCAAAAATGTAATTTAGAAAATATATTATTACAGTTAAGTCTAGGAGTGTTATTTTGATCAGGAATATTCTTCCTGAGCGGGCTCAAAGTTTATAGAGGAAAACCTGCTCCAGACCAGGTTAGCTCTGGGCAGAATGTTACTATGGCAACAGAAACAGAGGTTGAGGAAACTCTCTTAAATGGAAAACTCAAGAGTTTCTCTGATTTCAGGTTTAGTAAGCATAGAGTTTTCAGTAAACCTACTTTGTGAAATGGGCCTCTGGTTATCCATCTTACCTGACACGAGAAAACTGCCGATCACATGACAGGGTCGCCTTTGCAATCGAGTGGCCAAGGGAAGACGAACTGCATCTGGCAATGAAGTCATCCTCTAAAGTCTGCACAGAGTACTCCAAAAGCATGCGCATAACATCCCATTTATGCTTCTGATTGTCATCCTAATGGAGAAAGAGGGCAAAAAGACACATATTTATCTAATATTTATGCATTTTCATGTTATAAACACATATATAATTTAACACACAACACACATCCTTACATTTTGTTCCTTGGCGTTCTCAAGTTGATTGGATATGATTGAAGTAAGCAGCTCCCAATCCCAAGGAACCGACGATCTATTAGCTCGGTGGTGTCTGGAATGAAAAAGCCCACTCAATGTTTACATTCAAAAACAGAGAGTAAAAATCTGTCATAGGAAATATGAACTATTCTTTTTCTAGAAATAAAGTTGCTTTTGCTTCCCCTAACCTCTGGGTCCTCATCAGCAGATTAAAAGACTGTATGCAGAGGTGATAAGGACAGTGTGGGTCAAGCAGAATCCCACGAAGAAGGTGGGTGGTTATATCTTTGGGAGGATAGTAACCAGGCTGCAGTAGGTCAGACAGCAGGTGCAAAGTGCCTTCTGGGTAGTTCTCCTCGATTGTACTGTAAACCAGACTCAGCTTCTGACGACACAGCACCTCACCAGCTTTGGGGTTCTCATTGTCTCTCTTGATCTAAGACAAAAATATATATTAAAAAGCAGTGCCATGAGGCTGCATTAAGATTTTACGCAGATATAGACATCTCTTTGCACCACTGATAAAGAGAAATAAAAAGTCTTTACAGTAAATAAATGTAGCATCAATGGTACTCTACTGATTAAAACAAAAAAAAAAACTCTATCAAATATTCACGGTAAAAAAAAATCTAAATCTAAAGAAGTAATTTTTTTTAATAAGTGCATTTGTTCTTGGATTGAGGAGGTAAAAAGAGACATTTTGTCATTGGAACAAGACAATTTAAACTTAAAATAAGAAGACACAATTGCATTGTCTTATTTCAAGTGCATATTAAATTATTATTTTCTTTTAAGAGTAAAAATACTCTTAAAAGACTATCCCCTTTCCCTACTCAGATTAAGGGTAAATACACTTAATTTAAGAAATGTTTACTTATTTCTAGATCGTTTTTCCAGTGTTCTGTTCTGTTCCACTATGAACATTATTTGTTTTATAGTTTCAATAAGCTTGTAGAGATGGTGTAAGATTTTCATATAGAAGCCCAAGTTTTTTTTAAATCAAAATCCCTTGATAATATAAAGTTCTTTAATACATTTATTTCCAATGCCCTGTGGACGAGACACAGCCCACCATAATACAAACCCTCCTCTATATGTGTGAGGGTTGTTTTTAGCATATTCATATTTTGATTTACAAAGAAAAATATACTGAGAGGATGAATTGTAAGAGGACATTATCTTGATCTTAGCTGACCAAAACGCAGGCCGTTAAAAATCTCAGCCAAATAATATATTTTTTCATAATTTTTTATGACATGACTCAAAAACAGGTTTGGATGTAGATAACATCCATGTTTCTTATAAAGATGCCAAACTGTGATCCTTACATTAACCTTTTCATTTTCTTTTTGAACCGTCCTGCCTGTAGTGTGTGGTAACCAAGATAAGGATCCGTGTTCAGCCTGGGTGATCATTAGTAGAGTGAAATGGAGAAAGTTAAGATTTAATTCAAAGAAACATTGATTACCCTAAAATGGTGATTTAAAGAAACAAACTATTATATTTAAAAAGGGATTGTTTTGGTTGTCAAAAATTGGCTACCTGATGTTTAGTTTAAAAACATTCCTTGACATCAGGTTTTGTTCCCACTACATTAATGAACACATATTAAAACGCAAACTGTTTAAGTGTAGGAATATGTTACTCCAATAAACGTACGTGTCTAACACTTCCTTCATCTTTAGCAGACTGTATGGATAAGGTTTAAAAGCAATGAAATAAAAAACCAAACACTGATGTTGACCATCTCACCAGAACGTATCGTTGAACCGCCCTCAGTTTCTTTAGAGTAATTGGGCAGACGTGTCTCCGATCCTCTCGACTGACTGCTCTGAAGTCTGAGCAGTGACTGCTCTCTTCGTTCATGGCTTCTTCATCACTTTCGTCTTGCCATGGCAATGATATTGGACTGGCCCCTCCTGTATCCTCTCTGTGAGTCTCCAGCTTCAACTCAGGGGTGCATCTACGACGCGTGTGGTCGGACTTGGGTGACTGGCCGCCATGGAAGGAGGAAGGATTATCGGAGCAATATGGCATTTCCAAGACTGAGGAAAAATCTTTGTTTTGTGTTTGATGTTGAGATGAAGATGTAAGAGTTGATGACGTAATCATTTCGAAGGAATGAAAGCCATCTAGATTGTTTTCTATGGCTTTGTGCTGGTTTAGAATTGAATCCAATCCCTCCTTTGTATTCAGACAATCAGCAGTAACTTGAACGGGCTCCGTTGTCTGATCCTGTAACAGTTTGCTTATATGTTCCTTTGGGGTTTCATGTCCTTCCGCTGCAGATTTCATCCGTTCTGGAAGACACTCAGTGACCACCGAGTCCACTTGAGACATATTTAATGAAGGAGTCATTTCTAACCTAGTTTTCCATTTTTGTGATGCACCGTTATAGTTCTGTGTAGAACACAGTGAAATCTGCTCCGAAACGTTGGTTTGCGGTTGGCTAGGCCCTGAAGTTTCTAGTCCTTTGGTATATGATTTGAGAGATGACAATAGCTCCAGTTTCACACCGGGTAAATCCTGAGAGGGTTTTATTGGAACATTTTGCTTCTGTAGTTGGGTAGGAAAATCCAAACATCTCTTCTTTGGCTTTGGAGTCTGACAGATCTGAGAACAGAAAACATTGGAGCCTTCTGAAAAGTTTTTTAGTTGTTTAAAATCTTGGCTGTTTAGGATGTTATTCCCATTCATGATGCCTTGTTCCAACTCACTGTCCCCATTTAGAGGACAGCCGTTTGTCTCTGGTTCTGTCTCCTTTGTCTGGTTCTCAGTCAAGTCTATTACAGGTGTTTCTGTGAGATTAAGTCTTGGGCGCAGCTTGAGCTCTGGACAAGCCCATCTTGGATCAGTGAGGTCGATATAATGCTGAGAAGGAAGAAGGGAAAACGTCACGCAGTGAGCATAAAATCTCTTCAATGTACCAACAGGAACATTTGCAATTATAGAGTGGCAGAAAAGGAATGACTGACAAGATGGATGGACTTATGAATTAATCCATTGATGATAAGAGAGTAAACAAATGGATTGATGAAAAGATGGATGGATTGCCAGGTACATAGAGTAAACTATGAATAATTCACAAGTGGAAGGATGAACAGCTAATGTATGGTTGGATAGATTAATGAGCAGACAGATGGGTAATCAACTAAAGGGATGATGGATGAGTACAGAAATAACTATATTCTTTTTTCACACCCTTAGAGACACAGAATAGAGTCAAATTCCAAACTTTGCCAGATGATGTTGCAAGCTTATATAAAGTCTGCTACAGACTACTGCTGCAAGCATTTAGTCTCAACTGTTAAAAAAAATCATTAACCTACTGTGATCAACATAGACAGAGAATTCACATTCTGCTGCTGCTTCTGGAAGACTACTGTGAAACTTTTAAAGTCAAATAAAATATGCTATTTTCATTCATTCCATCATGGCAGATAAGGTAAAAGTCTATTTATCCTTTGTGCTTTTTATGGGTGCTGCCATATTGGCATCATCAGCGACTCAAATGTCTCCTTGAACCCCAGTCGGCCTCGGCAGATGGCCGCTCACATTGAGTCTGGTTCTGCTGGAGGTTTCTTCCTGTTAAAAGGGAGTTTTTCCTCTCCACTGTCGCTACAAGCATGCTTAGTGTGAGGGATTGTATTTGAGTCAATGAGTCAATGCAATCAACTGATTTTCCTTAGATAGAAAACCTTGAATCAATTTGACTGTATGATCTGGTTGAACTGCAAAGTGCCTTGAGAAGACTTGTGTTGTGAATTGGTGCTATATAAATAAACTGAATTGAATTGAAATGTGATTTTGTGCAATCTACATGAGAATATTATTAATTGCAACGTACCAACAACAAGGACTAGATCTAAGCATGTTAGAATGTCAAAAGAGGAGCCATACATATTTTTTTGTCATGTACTTTCCTTCTCCTCTCTGTATTTGGATGTGCACAAGTATGTGACGTCAACGCACACTGTCACCGGCATCTTTGGGTGGTGTCAGCTTGTACTATATGTCTGCTCACCTGAGTTTGCGAGATCTCTGATTAAGGCTGCAGGGGGAACTTGAGGAGAAACTTTCTGGTGGTCATTGTCACTGATATCATATATGCACTGTTTGAGGTATCCATGCATGGCTCATAAGTAAATGTCTGTTTCTGTAGTAAGCTGGCGTAATAGAGCAATAAAAAGCAACTTTGTGTGTAATGATTTAGTGTGATGTGTCTTCAGTAGCCTATACCCCATGTCTCATCTGGCTGTGACGTTTGGATGGAACTTTAAGTATATATAGGACAATATTGAGGCCTATGTTGCTAAAATAAACCCCATGTCTGGAAAGTGAACATCATTTTTCAAAATCCCCCAACCCATTGTAAGATGTGCAAGCAGAAGCATGGTTGTATTACGGTGGCACAGTGACTGCAGCTTTTAGTATGATGTGCTCGCTCGGTGCAGTGAACTGCAGTTTCAGTTCAGTTAATGATGGCTCAGTGCAAAGATTGCTTATAGTCTACTGTTCAAATGTTAATGTACCTTGAGTGGATTATGAATGCACTTATCTTTTAGAAATAGTACAGCACATTTGAAACGACAATGTTTATATACTTTTGTTTGATTTTAAGGATTTTATATCATGTCACACCTTGATTGACGTGGCAAACAACGCTGCTATTTTTTCCCTCTAGCCATTCTAAGATTTATGTGTTGGATCGACTTCCAGTCTTAACCTAATGCCCCTTTGTCAAACTTGTTACAATCTTTTGATTCGGCTGTGTTCAGTCATGCACCTAAAAGTTGCAAGGCAGTAAAATGGATGTTCTATTTTTCAAAAATGTTCTCTACAAAATAATTTTTTCCCAGAAGCATTTAGATAACGAGTGACACACAAAATAATTTCATATCATTATATCAGACTGGACAGATAATACGGACTAATTTGTTATCCGATTGTGATGCATTTAATATTTTTATAAAGTATTTTGTAAAGGAATATTATCATTTATTTTTTAATTTGCATTATGAGGAAATCAGTTATATTATTGTCAGCCTCTAAGCGAACCACCACAGCCCGGCATAGAGCTGCTGTCAGTTATCTCATTGTGATGACACATCCTAGCAAAGCCAATGGCAAAAAAAACTAAATAAAATAGCAAATAGTCAAAATAATGCATGGAACATGCAAAGAGTTCTACAAATATATATTTATAGTTTATGGGTGGTTAGTTCTATGGGCAGTTCTATAGTTATGGGTAGTTTAGGGGTGAGTAGCCCTTTAAAGAGACATTTTGCAAGTTTTTCCTGAAAAATATCGTTATAATAGCCTTTTTTTTTTACCCTTTATGACAAAAAAATAGTTCGATGAGCAGACTGACACCTCAGTAGTTCAGCATAGATGCATCTTTAAGCCTGCAGCCTATTTTCCCTAAATATATTTTGGGTCAGAAGTTGTGC
>NW_015150972.1:467448-493812 GCF_000732505.1 Cyprinodon variegatus | reverse complement strand
AAAAACCACCTTGTCAAGTAAGAGGGGCGCTAGAAGAACTCCTGCCTGTTTAAAGTCGTAGGGAAACGACTGTTATAACCGTTGCATTTCCAAATTCTCCGGCGTGGTGCCCTGACTTTACACGAGTGAATAAAGTGAATGTAATTGGTTGTTTATCAAGGGAGCGGGATTGTTGTGGCGGAAGGTTCGCAACCTTTTTGCTTGTAGCTGGTTTCTTCGAAGTGTCGTTGATAACCATTTAGCAACTTAGTCATAGTAGGTTCCCAATGGGAAATTACATTGGGACGACGTAGCACTAAATTGGTGACTTAGAAACGATACTGTCAAGGAACGCTATGGACAACGGAAACATGCAAGAGGAGGAGAGTTTAGTGTCAGAGGTCGGGGCTGAGTCTCCTCCGTCATACATTTTTTATTTACAGGAGGAAAACGGGGATGAAGTTGCTGTGGAAGAGGACGTCAGGGCGGCAGAAGCTTGGTTTGGTGTAGAAGGCTTACAGCCGTACATGTTTGAGCCTTTGCCTCGCAACGCTGCCAGTTCTGTTAGCTCTACGCCTGCCGAAGACACAGACGTCCATCCCCGTGAACACTGGGACGGAACTTAATGGAAAAGTAAATAATGATTCTTATTTCTTATTTTAATCGTTTTGTATATTAGCTGCGACATATGAACCAAGAGGCTATAACCAAAAAAATTTGATTGACAGTTGACTGTTGATATATGATTGGCCAAATTTAGGTGTACAAGCTGACGTATAACTAACTGGCTTGCATAAAATAAAGGGGGGAAAAAAGATTTTAGGACAGGATTTTGTTTTAAATAGACATTTTCTAACTTTTGGGAGAATATTATCTGATAAAGAGTACATTTATATACATTTTTAAGCTAGAATGATTTGACATTTAAATATGACTTCCCTATGACTTTAAATCAGAGTGTGAGAAATGTACGCCACACTTTTCAGGTTTCTATTTTGGAAAAAAACAATATAATTTGTCTTCCACTTCAGTGTGGTATTATACAGAAGAGGATAAGGGCCACTGAAAAAAAAAGTTAACTGATTTTTACATTTAATTTCAGTTTAATGTAGGGAAAAAAGGTCAGAATTTTGACTTTTTTCTCAAAATTCTGACTTTTTTCTCCCATATTAAACTGAAATAAAATTTAAAAATCTGTTTTAATTTCTTTTTTTTTCTGTTTCCCTAATCCTCTTCCGTAGTGTTAAAGTTTTTCGCTTTCTATGTGCTTTTACAACTACACAGCTAGCTAAACATGCTCCTTGAATGAGTTAGTATCAATTTATGTTGTTCTAACAAAGTTTACCTAAAATTAAATTTAAGGAATTAACTTTAAAAACTTGTAAGTTGGTACATTATAAAGGAAAATGTTAACGTAGGTCCTTATCTGGGTAACACCTGTGTGTGTGCGCGCGTGTTTTTACCTTATATGCCTGCCTGTTTCTATGGCAACAGCACGGTTTCTGTTAGCTTACCCGTGGGATGTTGATGTTCACAGCTTCAACGTCCACCCGAACCTCAGAAAGCGGCGGTTTAGACTTAAAGCCTCCGTAAGACCCAACGATCTCAACATCGGAGTCTCCTGAGCTGAGGGAGATGGCGTCATCCATGTCAACCCCGGTCATCCAGCGCCTCCCGCCGAGAAGACAACTCCAAGCAACGGCAAAGAGATCAGCTCTCGGTCAGCCGATCACGCAAGTTTCACCCCGGCATGAAGACCTGTGCTGGCTGGCCCAGTCCCGAACAAAGACGAGCAATAGTGAGAGGAGAAAATGCCTATTTTGTTTTCCACGAACCGCATGACAACGTCAAACATAAAGCGTTTCCCTTTTTGAGTCAAACGCCGCAATCACGATGCTGTCCGCCATTCATTACTTCAAATGAAAACAGTTTTTAAACCTTAAAAACTATTATTTATTAAAAAAAAAAACAGCAGTGTAAGATTAGGTGTCGCTTCACCGCTTCCTTGTTTTTGCCTGTCACATTTATTTCCTCTGCTGTATGGCGCATCAGAAAAAACAATCCTCAGAGCTGCAGCTACCTCCACCTGCTGTACAGGAATGTAAGGGCAAAAGACACCTGTACGCACACTATGCCTACATAACACCAACATTTCTTAGTAAAGGAACCGAGATAAGTAAATACTAATTCAGTAATATAACAATAACACTTGTTTTTTTGTTTGTTTTTTTTTCATTCTGTTACTGAATTTGAAACTGAGTACTAGATAAAAAAATAAAAAAAAACATCAGGTTTTGATATCCAACCATGATCAAAATCATCATCTAAAGTCTTATTCATTCTATAAATGCTGCATTAGACAGATGCAGAGGTGTCAAGTAACAAAGTACAAATACTTTGTTACTGTACTTAAAGGGGGACGCTCCTTTTTTTTTTATGTTTTATGTTATTACATCATGTTCTACTCTCCCATATGAATTTTGTGTCATTTGGTTAGGTTATGTCCAAGTAACGCCTTCTTATGGGCAACGACTTGAAGGATTAGCCCTCCATCCCTGGCATTGCATGCAGCAACCTTGACACCTCTTTACCCATGGGCGTAGGTTTGCATAGGGACTATAGGGACATGTCCCTACCAACATTTTGGACCGACCTACTTGTCCCTACCAACAATTAGATGTGGATAACATGTTTATAATTTACAATACAGCTTTGATGCAGCAGTAGAGGGGCTGGAGAATATTGACAGACAAAAACATTTTTGTTCATGTGGAGGTTCCTCCATCTTTTCTTCAGTGTTAGTATTTATTTATTTATTTATTTATTTATTTAAAGGTCTTTATAATTTCACTTTTGTGGTGTCTTTTTTTGGCATTAGGTTGTTTACTCTTATGGGTGCACACATTTAGTAAACACCTTTTGTTTATTTGAATTAACTACTTTTCTTTGCTGAGTTTGAAGGACTGGCTGAGTGGAGAGGACTGGTTGAAAGGCAAACCAGGAAGTGGGACGTACCATCAGGCTGCTGGAAGCAGGGGACTGGATGTTAGAATCTGCTTCTCTCTCTCCACTTATAAAAATAACTGTTAAAACATTTTGGTGTTATGTTGTTTTCTTTTGATAGTTGTGTTGTAGTCAAAAGGTGTTAGTTTGAATTTGTTATTTATTTTTATGCATTGTTTTTCTTTGTCTCATCTCCCACCCCTCCTCGTTTGTATAGGCTAGCCTTTGTGTATAAATTTCCTTGTGTGTTCATTGTGTGAGGTCAGTTTTTTGGTTTTGTTATCCTGAGTTAGGTATGCCTTAGTTGATTTCCTTTGGGCACATTTTGTTTTATATTTTTTTTAGATTTGATGTAAGTCCTTTGTGAAGATTTTTTTGGAAATAAATAGATAATGCTTTTTTATATTCCTTTGTCCTTGTGCCTTACTGGACAGACCTCCACAGATCATATTTATTTATTTTTTTTACAATTTTGGTATAATTCCTGCTCTAAGTGGGTCGCTCTGTGAGCTAAACACGTTTTCGAGTCTATACTCCAGTTAACGATTAATTGATTACTAAATTTGTTGACATTTCAATAATTGATTATTCCGAAGAATTGTTTCAGCCCAAGATAAAATACATGATATTGGTTAAATAGAGTAACTACAGCCTAGATGACTTGTAGAATGAAATTAATATTCTAAATATTCCAGTGCTCATGTAAATACAATACATTTATTTGGTGTCCCTTGAATCTATTATTTTGCTTTGTTTCATGATACAGAGAGAATATTTAAAAGATAAGTGTGGGTTTTACCTCTGTACAATTGTATATCTTCAAAAGAAAAACAGGATAAATCCACATAGACAGATTTAGACTATATTTTGTTAAATAGGCAGAGATTTACTTTCTATCTTAGTCGCTGGTAATTTCAAATACAAACCTTTTCAAAGTGGAAAACAGTCCTAATTCCACATGCATTAGAGCCAGTGATGCTTAAAACATTGATAAACAGCATCTAGTGTGTGTAGCACTTATAAATGTAGCAAGAAATGCTGCTTTTCTCCTTAAACAAAATACACCCTGATTTTCACATCAAGCATAAAAAACTGAGCATGCATATTTTTGCATGGGACCAATGACATCAGACCAATAGTGTCCCTACCAAAGTTGAAATCAAACCTACGCCCTTGTCTTTACCCTTCCCATGTAGCCCACCTAAAACCATTTTTGGGCTCAGGATGCAGAAAAGTCTCATTGAAATCGTGAATGATCAGGTTGGTTAGTGGATGCTTGGGATCCAGCTAAACTTGGTGGATGGTGTCTTGTGGTAACTGCTCTGTGCTCTGTAACCTCCCCCTAACCTTGACCAGTCCTGTGTTCTTGTCATACTTGGGAGAAGGGGAGCCCAGATGACTGGAGGCTGGTAAAGGTCAGTTGGATATGACAGTCTTGACATCCTCTGGGAATGATTTCAAATGTGCCGTTCTAAGGAGGAGGTTCTCTGCCTTGATGAAGTCAACTGCTTTACTGTGTGGCTCAAAGTTTGGATCAGCCGGCCTGTGAAGGGATCATGCAGTTCTCTGCATCACGTCCTTCCAAATGAACAACTGACTCACATCAGGGAGGTTGAGGACGAGGGTCAAAAGTAACATGTCTGCAGAAGGATGATTTCTTCAGCTCAGGATCATCTGTCTCTGGATTGGATTATGGGCTGGTTGGCCAGTGATCCTCTTTGTAACACAGGTCCTTTGTGGCAACGATCGGGACAGCTCCTTCAGGGTCTTATCCAGTGTGATCTTCCTGATGGCTAAGATGACATCATTGCTTAGAACACTGGCTAGCACTACCGAGCACAGACCTCTCCAGAGGGATTTGGTCGCTACTTTAGCGTAGCCTTCAGCTGGTAAGCGCTTAGAGTCTAGACATTAGCAGTTGTGTTGTGCCGGCAACAGGAAGTTGAAAAGGAAGTTCGTCTAAAAGCTTGGCTGGAGGAATGTGTCTTCACACTTGTGTATCCCTTTGTGCATTTTGTTTTACCATGAGTAATCCCCTCTATGGAGGACCAGCTCTGCCATGTTTAAAAATAAATACAGAAATAAATAAATGCTCAATAAATAAATAAGCATACAATTAATTGGCCCCAAAAATACAGTAAACAAATAAGTGTACGGTATGTAGAAATTAAGTCATTCAGTGAGACATAAATGTATATATCTCCTTTAATTAGCTTCTTTATTTATTCGCCTTTGTAATAATTACCTTATTTATTTATTGTCCGTTATAATCTTCAACTTTATTTATTAATTATTTATTTTTTAAGTATTTTTTAAGACTTGGGGAGAACATTATGTATTAACAGTTTATCTATTATGTTAAAGGGGTTACATTAGTAAAGGCTTTGTGTTCTTCCTAACGGCAATAGGGGAAATGTAAGTTTTTGTTCTCTAACTTTGTTTCATTACCTTATAGTTTTGCAGGTAAACAAAACATGCCCTTATTTAACAAGATCATAGGTCTTCATCTAATTAGTATTTATTGATCCTTGCAGTTTTTTCAGTTTGTTTTAAGCAGGCAAAAAGGAACCACTATATTAGTGTCATCTAGTCACAACACATTTTTAACAGAAGGCCATGAGGACTGTTTTTCTTCCAAAAGTATATTGACAACTAAAACTAGAACTTGAACTCAGGGAAGAGTTTCATCCCTTTCTCTATCAGGCACCTTCTGAAATACAATGGGCTCAAACATAAATCAGACCCTGCAGCTGGAGCAGAGGGAATATTTTTGTCTGGTCTTACAAACTGATAAGGAATTTCAAAGGAGCTCATTGTCCTGCAGACTGCCACATTAATTCCCAATACTACCAGTAGCGAGTGAGTGAAATGTCTATGATCCTGAAAACGATGTTTGCCAGTTAGATGTTTATGGAGGCTGGAATGTTTCTGTTTATTTTGTAGAGCATTGGTACCATATAGTACAGCACAGTACTTCCATGATTCACTGGATTCAGGTTCGGATTGCTCTCATTTACGGTTCCAGTTTGATACACGTAGAACTGGGGCCGCTTGCTGCTACGCCAGTAGAGGCTGGCCTGCTTCTTTCATCCTATTTAGGAGAATAACCCCAGAAGTTGGCCTGGAATATCTCCCCACAGAAGCCTAAGGGTTGATCTCTAATCCTGCAGCTTCTACTTGCAGCCTAGTTTCGCCTGTCTTTTGTTAATGCAGGAGGCATAGGACTTACAGAGAGAAGACTGTATATGGTTAATCCCAATACATTTCCATATTGTGAATTGATACCCATGGCCAAAAAGCACAACATTTGTCTCGTCTGTGTTTTGCAGAATTACAGAAAATCCTGAATAGATTCAGTTTTGATAATTTTTTTTTCTGAAAAAAAAAAAAAAAACTAAGATTCCTAATTTTGTAATTATTTATTCAAACTTTCTAAGAACATTTCTAAACATTATTAGCAGCATATAAACAATACAGAATGCTTGTCTTAATATTTGAAAATTATTGACAAATCAGTTTAAGATGTTCCTTTTTATTTCTAAACCATCTTTCTCTTCCTGTTTCGTTTGGTTTCAGTCACAGTTTTAAACCTGTTACTCTTATGAAAATAAGATGAAAAAAAAAACAGTGTTTATATTCTTGTCACAAAGATATTTCCCACATTCCTGGAAACTTAACTTATCTAATATAATATGTAATTGGTTTGAAGATCAGGAAAGTTAGTGTCAAATGTTTAATCCAACAGTTTCAGTAATTTATTAGTACAAGAAGCTTATCATCACTACATATGGACAAAAATCTATGTTGGTATCAGACATCTGTAGTTTGCTGGAAGAGTAGTTTATCTATATCTGAGAGAAAGTGGATAGATGATGAAGTCCATCTCCATCCTGGGATGTCTCCTCCACACATTCAGAATTAACATTACTGTTAGATAGCAGAAGTTAAAACCCAAGAACCTTTTTTACATCCCTACTACTGTTGGCATTAGTTTTTTATTTAAACAGCACACTTAATAAGTGTCTATATCTTTGCTAATGTATATACAATTTTTTACAGTCTTATTACTTTGATGTTTTTCATGCAGATATGCACAAGCAAGTTTTTTAGATGGCCCTGCTGAGTTGCAACCTTGCTTGAATCTGAGTAGCCTGTGTTGTTACTTTTAATGACTGCATTTTTAAAGTTGCCTTTACCATACAGTACTTATCTCTCTTTGTTTTTATTATGTTCTCACCTTTCTGTTGATCTGCATGCATGCATTTTTGCTTTGCTTCTGGTAAACCTGAATTTCCACACTCACAGACAGTGCTGGATGTGTACTCTCCCTCTGTCACCACTGGAGGGCACTCAAGATATACAAAAGATGAAACCAAAAAAAAAAAAAAAAAAAAAAAAAAAAAAAAAAAAAAAAAAAAAAAACATAGCTGTTAATTCCTTTGCAGAGTACAAGAAGCCAGTTCTCACTATCTATTAGGGTAAAAAAAAAAAGCACAACAAGAATACATTAAATCAGATTTTTCATTCTCTTACCACCTTTTCTTAAGCCCTCGCTTTTATTTACTTTTCCAATGAGTCAATGCAGTAGCCAACCAGTTAAGAAGTGATTATTTGCTCTTTCCTGAGTTTCAAACTGAATCACATTTCTGGGATTGTCAGACACCTATAAACAAGGTGAACCCCATGCCAAGCACTCTTTAGGATGTGGATCATGCACCCACTCATTAATTGCCGCCTTGGAAGTTTTTTCCATCATGTTTTTCATTCCCTTCAATTTTAGTATCAATCTATTATTTGAAATAATTGTCTTTTCATCACACGCACTGGTAATTCAACTCAGCTTCTAGGAACACTGTAATTTTGCCAGTCAACCTTGTTTTGGATTTTTCTTTCAAAGAAATGTACGTTTTTACTTCGGCATCTCCTGTAATTTGATGTAAAAGGGTTATTAACCTCAGATGTCTCCAACCATTTCACGCTGTGAGGAAATATCAGACAGGATGAGTCACTGCAGTCAGATGCATGCAGCCTCCTGACATCCATTCAGCAGTGTGAGGACTTTATTAGGGTGGTTAATACATAAAGGCTGTGTTTATGTCTGTATGTTGCTGTGGTTTGGGAATCATCTTTAGCCTTTAAGGGTATCAATTTTGCGGTAGTTTTTACATTGGAAAGTGGCTTTAACTCAACTTTTATGACTATTACAATGTTATTTGATATGCAATAGTCTTTAGCCCAGCGTCAGTTGTTGTCACATTATTGTCAGAGCACAAAGATAATGATATAACCTAAATTTTATTATATCAAATCACCATGAGCACTACATTTGCTTAAGAATTAGAATTTTCGGGAAAAAAAAAAAAAAGGTTTATAGCATATTTTTCCAATGTTTTATTTGGTTTGAGGATATTGATTTCCATTCTACACATCTTATACTGCAGCATATTTATTTTAGTTTCCCAGTTTGAGGCATTACTTAGAGATGCTAAACTTACATACTTCAAATTAGAACTAAAGCTACAGATTTTTATGCAGATAATATGCAGTAGAGGCAATCACCATATAACATTCCATAAACACATTTTCCCAATGCTATATGCTTTTATATTTTGTATTTTTGACCTAAGAATAACATTTATACACTGGGTAAACAGTGCACTGTTGTTTTTTATAAAACCAAAAGGACAAAATATGGCCCGGATATGGAAATAGCCGATGGGGTAACTTTGCGCAGCTCGGCTTTGAAAATGGCAGCATAATTGGATTTCTGCTATAAACCAAGAAAGGAGTAAAAATCAGAGGCAGAATAATGAAAGCACTCATTTGGATTCCGATCAGGAGTATTAAAAGAATGTTAATAATGTTGTCTGGACACATAAGGAATCAGAGCAATTTATTCATGAGACACAACAACTGTAGGATTGAGGTGACTGAGCAGCCAAAGCCTTGGAAGCCCTGATTAGCATGTTGTATTTTTTAATAATTTTTAGTGCTATTTAAGATGTAATTAGTATTTCGTGCTGAAAATTTTATATTTTGCTTGAAACGAAATTGTTTTTATTCATATTTATTTTTCTCATGCTAATGTAAACAAACAGCATGCGGCCCCCCAGGGTATTATTATTATTTACAGCACTCTCATAAACTTTGTCCTTCATTAAAACAATGTCTGTTGTTGTTTACCAAGACTATAAATTTTAATGCACTTTCCTTCCAAGGTTACCATGTGGTCAAGCATTTAAAAAGAAAAAAAAAAACATGACAAGAGTAATTCACTCTGTCCTGGCTCAGTAACAGACTTTAAAATGTTAACTTTTTCATGCCGTTACTTATTCCATATACACAATTAAAACTGGGGCACCATCGTCGCTGACGAAGGTACTTCATGAAAACCAGAAAACTGGCATTTCAAAAAAGGTAGGGATTGACAACAGTCTAGCTATCATACAGAAATTGAGGCAAATCACAGTTAAATAGCTAATCAGCAGCATAACATATTATTATAGAGCATTAGTGGTTTGTTGTGTTAAATATGAATACGAAAGATTGCTAATATATATTTATTATGTATTGTTCGGGTGGCTGTACAGTATATTTGTAAAAACACTGAAATGTACAGTATTTTATTTTTTTATCTTTTTTAACTTTATCACTTATTTTTTTATATTTTTTACACACTTTTAAGGTCCACACTGTGTGATTACTTTTACTGTAATGCTGTAATGCCACAATTTCCCCAATTTGGGTCAATAAAGGGATTTTCTATTCTAATGTTCTTCAAGTTTAGTTAATGAAGATGTCTCTTTCTTGCTTTCACCAGATAAATAATATCATATGAGCAAATATAATAGGCAAATCATAAATTAATTTCAGAATCAAGCCCTTATAGAGCCTATATTTGAAGGTATCTTTTGTGCATTTGGTTTTTACTAGATGTCATGACACACTCGACTCCACTTCTCTCTCTCTCTTCTAGAGGTCTGGTGGTGTTGGAGATGGTTACATAATGTAGTATTTATCCTGACATTTCCCAATTGCCTACACAGCAAACTGACAGCCCAGCAGTTGGGTGACTGTTAGAAAAACTGTTATTTTTACAGTAATAATGTTTATTAAATCAGCAGTTCATAGAGTGATAGTTTGAAGCATTCCTCCTTTTAGACTTAGATTTAGATCCCATCGCAGCGCATGTGTTTAACTAACCCAGGTTACCTAAACACAGAGCAGCATACCAGACACTCATTACCCATTATGTTATGTCATGTTAGGTTACATAAATATATTTCACTTTTAAATAAAAAAAATATCTACTTTCTTTGTTCAGATTTGCTTTAATTGTACAACAAAAATAATTTCTTAATTTCAACCTTCCTTGTAGCATGAAACAAAAATAAATGTTAGGAACAGAGGTGACTGAGGTCATATATGGTTACCAAGGGGTGCAAAAACGTAAATGCATGAATTCACAGCAAATTTAAAAAAAAGTTGGCAAACTATTAAACTAGACTAGCAAATAAATAAAGACTAACACACATAACACTTGCAAATGAAACAGGGTGCAGTCACAGTAAAAAGAGAGCAGCAAAGCGGCTGCAAACACAGATTTCAATGCAAATGCATAAATGATGCTATCACCCAAAATTCACCCAGTGAAATATGCTGTGTAGCAAAAACAACTGGAAGTTAAGAAAAGCTGCAAACTAGAACTGCTCCAAACCACTATACACAATAATGGACTTATATGGTACCAGGCAATAGATGCTACTATAGTGTCCGTAGAAAAGATCCACTTTTGAATGATGAAAAGAAACGCTTTCAGGTGGATATTTAGAAGAAAGAGGGAAGAAGTTTTCTAATTCATTTTTTTTTTACATTTCATCTCTGAGCATCCAGTTCATGCCTTTACTAAGTTTTTGGCACAAAATTTGCAGTGTTTTTCTTTTACAGGTTTTGATGTGTTTGTCTCATTTTTGAGTTTTTTTAATTCTATGTTTTGCTGAAAATTTCTTTTGTGTGTGTGTGTGTGTGTTTTTAGGAATTTTATTTTTTTTGCTGCAAATTCAAAAAAAGAGGAAAAATACAAAATGTTATCAGTTTATTTTTCTCTGAGTTCAACATCAATCATTTAATTAAGCCTCTTAATTATTTCTGTAATTAATGTAAAATCAACTACTCTGAACTTAACATTATCATATAGCTATAATATGCCTTTGTTATTTTAGATTTAGTTAATAAAAAGCAAAAAGTTGTAGGCTTTACATCCAAAATGCCAATTTCAATATATTAGTTTATGTTCTGTTCTCTTGAAATATACAAAAAAAAAAAAAAAAGAAAAAGATTGTGTTACATATTTGGAATTTTTTTATCCAAAATTTGAATAATTGAATAAGCCATCCAGAAGACATGTTTTGAAGAAAATACTGTAAAATCTATTGAGAAACAACTGTGTTCATGTTTAAAGATGTAGTATATGATTTTTTTTTTTAGCTTTAGAAGATAGCGAAACAGAAATGATCAGAAAATAATCGTCCTTTAACGGTGCATCAATCATAATTGCTGCGACTTTGTGTTCTGCAAAGTAGATAATATTGCTGATGATGACACCAAAATTTGTTCCAAGTTTGAAAGTTAGGATTCGGTTCGGTTTTCGGAACTGCCTCTGTTTGTATATAGGGTGTAAAATAAAGTCTAACAGAAAGGATTTTACATGAAAGGATGAGATCGCCAGTTTAATTTAGGGAGGATTAATTTCACTCTACACAAGATAAAAGGATAAGCAAGCGAGACAGAAAATAGTTTTAAAATGATGATTCCGCAGTAGATTAATTATGTTTGTCCCATCTTGTCACTGACAGACTTTGGACTCTCTGCAGCATCATTAAACCACCAAACCCCTGATTCATTATGCCTTCTTTGCATTCCTCTGCTTGTTCAAAACAGATAAAATTGATGGGCTCCCAGTTTGAGCTAGGAAAGAACTTGTTGGATGTTGTGAATTTAATGATCTGACTAGTTCAGTTTTATAATAAACATGGCTCCAACTCAGATAGGTATAATAGGCACAGTGTTCCAGTTTAAACTAACACATTATGTTGATTGCTTTGTGCTTTAATGCTTCAGTTAAGCATTTAAGCTTCAAGCATTTAATCAGCAAATGCCTTAATATGTTTGTTTTTTTACCCAGATTTGGTTTCCATGTCATTAAATTTTCTAAAGCATTTCTGATGCCTTATCTGAAATAATGGTGTAAAAAAAAGAAAAACAAAACAAACAAACAAACAAAAAATCCCAAAATAAATATAATATAAAATACAGTTTCCTAAAAAAAAAAAAAAAAATGTGTGAAAGAGATGTAAGATCTTTAAACACTTCTAAAGCTCCCAAATACTGTTTTCTTGTCTGGATGTGCATACTGATAGTGCACTCTTGGGGTGTCTGGTGGATTATGTGAAGCTGTTGTTTGAAGCCGCAGGGCAGCAAAGAAAAGGACTGGTAGAGTATCCCAAAAAGCCCCAACAGATGGTCGGGGATGTGAGCAAAAAACAAAAAAAATGTAAGAGATGTAGAGAGAGATTTGCAGATAGAGAAGAGAAATGAAACGGCAACTACCGGAGGCATCAGGTGCCAGCTGTCATGAAGCAAAGAAACACCAGTGATACTATCCAGCAGCCACAGTCTCACATTCCTTTGTTGTTACCAGGAGCAATGTCATGCTTTTAAAGCTCTTTAGAACATGGTTGCCACACAAATCCAGAAGAATTTCAGTGCAGTCCATTTTGTGTCTATGCTGTGATCACTGCACCTAACAGGGTTTATTTGAATGGCAGAGCGTGCCAGATTGGAAGACTAGGGAAGCTAATCGTGGACCAGAGCCCAGTGACTCACTCTGCAATCTGTGACCCCAGAGTGTGATTAGTGTCATACCAGGATCCTTTACAGGACAGCTATTAATGCTTTAAAAATTAACCAAATGAAAGCATAAATACTGTAATAGTTAATGCATGAATCCAAAGCTAACCCCATTTGCTTTACCATTTGATCAGCTTTGTTAAGGTAGATTAACAACCAGATATTTGTTTTGTCTATTTTTAAAAGTCAATATAATTCAAGTTTGTTTAGTTCAGCTCAGTTCAAGTTTATGGAATCCAATTAAATTGAACTAATTTATTATCATACGATTCATTTCAGTTTGTTTACTTGTGGTGAAGTTTAATTTATTTCATTTATCAAGTTTACCTCAAACCACTTTAATTCAGTTCACTTAAATTAATTTCAACACAAATTTATTTCAGATCATTTTAATTCAATTCAGTTCAATTTAATTTTATCACATGTAAGTGATTTTAATTCAATTAAATATGAATTTATACATTTAAATTGATTTCAGTTAAAATCGATTCAATAACATTTAATTCAGTCCAGATCAGTTTCTTATGACTATTTCAGCTACTGTGATTGTTAATGCTGGGCTCTATTCAGACACAAAGCATGATAGTCCAAATGAACTTTGATCATACATTTATACATTTTAGATTTGGAATATATTACAATTAGTTTGGAAACATTCAATTGAATAATTCCAGTCTCAGTCAATCTAAGTATTATCTTGTGGTTCTGGAGTCCTAACAGAAGGTATCTCTGACCCATAAGATTCCTATTTCCACTTTCAGTCACTGAAAAATGCCAACCAGTAAAACTAAAAAAGAATAAAAAAGTTACCTTTACCAAGACAGCAACCTTTTTCCTTCTCCTTCAAACAGTTTGAGAACAGCTTTCAATTGAATTTGAGTGTAATATTTTATGGTGTTTATGGAGGTGACCGTTAAATGGTTAGATCAATTCAATTTCAGTTTAACACATAAAGTTGACAAATGAATTAAAAACACAATTTAACCAATGGCATGCTGGCTAAAAGAGAAAGGTTTTGTGCGTCAGAGACTCATATTTAACCTTTGTGTGTTTAGATATTGTGTGGTCAGGTCTAATGGATCTCCTACATTTTACTGCTAGGAATTCAAACCAAGTAAACTATTTTACATTAATATTCACAAAAATGTTTGGTTCACTACAACTTCAATTTTATTATCAGCATATATGGTTGATTTTTCCATTTTAAGTCAGATTGTCTAGCTCTCACATTTCAGAAACGTGGTCCAAACATTCTGAGACGTACCCTATATAATATAGGGAGAAAATCTTCTTTCTCTTCAAAACAAATTTAAAAAATAATTTCAGTTGAAATTTTTCAACTTAATCTGATAAGCAACTATTTTTACCTAGCAGGGAGCCCATCCAAACAAAAGGTGTCTGTTGGTTTCTGTCAATGAGCAAGGATAGGAAAGCAAACAGATGTTGGTGCTTTAGATTTGTATTGTGTTAACTTTGTAGAGAAACAGATGCCAGGTGCAGAAAGACAATAAAAGCCCTTCAGTCCAAAATGATGGAATTACTGAAGGCAGAGACTTTCATCAGGTTTGGGTCCAATGGAACTAAACTTCTCAGTATAATATCTATTTGTTTGGGGGGATGCATATCTTTAATTTATTTTTTCAATTTCATATCCTTTATAGAAAATGGGCCAAAGCCAACAACACAGAATTTGAAAAGATAATCACTTCTTAAACTTAAAATAAAAAAATAAAAATACAGAAACAGGTCCTATAGATCCAAACTCATACAAGGGTTTGACACATTTCTGTAAAAACAAAAAAGTAAAATAAAATCTATATAAGATACCCAATAAAATAGACTGAGAATAGAGTCACACTTCAAAATCAGAGTTTTATGCTTTGGGGCTGGAAGGATTTAGAGATGAGGCTTGACTGCTAAATAGCCTTTTTAAAGACTGATCTACAGCAGCCAGGAGAATATGGAGATTAATTCTTCACAATATTTGTTTTGAGAGACAATACTTTTTTATAAGAGCCATCACTAGTGGACATATGCCACAGAAATTGACTTCGGAGACACCTAATGTAGAGGAATTAGGACAATCTTTCACCAAAAACGTAAAAAGTGAATGACAAAAGCTGTTTCCTTTTCCCAACTTTAATGTTATAGTTGTAATTATTTTTGTGTGTCATAATTCTTTACACACAAAGAGAGGTTGACAAAGAAGATTAGTTTTTTAACTGGTAATATCCCTATAATCCATTGAATGCTACCAGCATAAGTAGTAGGAGTTAAATTAGGAATATGCACAGACAAAGAGATTAAGGAAATGCAAACTGAACCTAAAAAGGTAATATCCAAAAACAGCAAAGAACATCCAGATATACATTTCTATGACAGGATATTGATCCACTCTTATCTAGTATTTTTGTGTGTGTGTGTGTGCAGAATTTCAGGATTAACTTTACTAGCATCAAAGGAGCAGATATAGCATGGTACCTACCTCTATCGCATTATATCCAAAACATCATATGAAAGAAAACCATTTTAATTTCACTTGTATGTCTATATCTTACTGAAAAGTAGCAAACATACAAAAGCTCATGTGACAGTGTGGATTCCTGGCACCCTGTGTCCTACTGATGATGCACCTTGGCTACTGGGCCAAAGGGAAATCCCTTTGGCTGACTGGTCAGTGGGCATGACTTTTGCCTGGGAGGCAGGGGATCAAATTCTTCCCTGGCCCTCTGCTCTCTATCTTGTGACACTTACAAAATGAATAATTTGCCATTTGCTTTAATATGGGTTCTCCGTGTTTTTATCTGATAATCTTGTTATTGTTCTTCTACAAATCACATTAAACAGTTTGATTTCTCAAAACGTTGATGCAGTGAACAGCATATAACGCGGAAACCTCTGGTCTTAAAGTTCAATCCATGCCCAGAGCATGAGGTTGGTTCCAGCAGGTTGGCTGCTAGCAAGACGCAGGGGGTGCCGCCCAGTGAGTCCCAGACGCTGATGTCTCGGAGGTTGGAGGACAGGCAGGAATTCAGAAGCGAACAGATGAAGGAAGGCAAAATAATCCAGAGGGTGAAGCCAAAGCTGATGTCAAAGATGTCCTCAGTTGTCAGAGCCAGGAGATTAGAGGTCCAAAGTGGTGTTGAAGGGAAATCCAGAACTGAGTCTGGAAACAGTTCCATGCTCGGTTCACAAAAAGGCAGAAATCCGGTAGGAGTCCGAAGACAGGTCAGGCAAAAAGATTAGAATGGGGACATGCAGGCTCAGAGGTCCAGAGGCAGAAGGATCAGGCCATCAGAAACGCTCAGGTACGCTGGAGAACTCTCACTAAGGCTCTGATAACCTGGCACTGATGGTTGGCTGTAGACTGGTTAAATAGAGACTGGATAAGATGAGCAGTATTGAGACCTGGCCAGAGATAGGCAGGTGATTTAAAAGAGTGATCAAACTAGACATCAGTGCCAAGATCTTTACATATTCTCCTTTTAAAATATGTTCATACCCAACTGATCACATTGAAAGACTTTAAACTCCATCTGAAGACGATGCGAAATTAAATCACCTCAGGGGAGTAATTATAATCAGCTTTCCCTCGGATCTCTATATTCTGATAATTGTTAAACAAGAGCATCAGAATTCAGTTAGAATTATCTTTGAACAATGAGTTCTTGGTTTATCCCTTGTGTGTATTCACTGGTATATTTTGAAGCACTGTCATCCAATCCAACAACTGAAAAAAACGACATATTGTTAATTTGGCCTCTGTTCCATGGTCCTTGTGTCCTGCTGTTTTTGGATTTAAACAGACACTTGCTCCAGAGATCCTGTCTGCTGTTTGTTTAAGCTCAATAACTGTATATTATCACACATAGGGCTGCTTTTATTCACATTTAATTCAAATCTAATTCAAATAGGTTTTGTGTTTCAACGTAACCTGAATTATCTAAAGTGATCCTAATTATTTATGTTTGGTCATTGGCCGGTTTCTATTTGGGCTTTGTGGCTTACCAAAGGCACCATAACATGCAGGGTACAATGTGGTACTAAAAGGTCTCTACCCTCAAAAACAATGTTCAGGTATTTTGAGACATTTAAACAATGTTCATTTGGTAATAAGGAGTCAAACATGTTCAGATAAATGATCCTCCATACATTAGACCAACAAAAACAGCCTTGTCACTGATAAGTTAGGATGGATCCATTTAAACGAAGGTCTGACCACACTATCTGAATATGTCACATGAATTAGGGCCAGCACTGGCCTGCTCTGTGATTGGACTTCTCCTGGACTCAGTGCAGGAGGTGGGAAACAAAAGAACCGTAACTAAAATAACATCTCTGTTGGATAATGTCTCCCACCCCGTGCTTGACACTGTTCCTGAACTGAAAAGCTCCTTCAGTGGCAGACTGCTGCACCCTAAATGCTCCAGGGAGCGTTATCAAAGATCCTTCATCCCAGCAGCTGTAAGACATTTATAACCACTGTTCCCAACAACCTCAATAAGTCGTTACATTCATGCTGATTTCTACACAGTTTCTGTCTTGGTCACTTAAATAACATGTTGCTGTCATTTCCCACATCTCTGGTGTTGCTGCTATTTTCACATATCCATTACTGTAAAAATCTCGATATACACAGCATTTATATTGTAAAAACATTTTATTTGTTTATTTTCTTAACTCTGTCATTTATTCTGTTATTTTTATACACATTTTTAAGGTCCACATTTGTGTGACCACTTTTGCTGTAATCTTTTGCTGCTGCTGTAACACAACAATTTCCCCATTGTGGGACAATAAAGGGATTTTCTATTCTATTCTGTTCCATTCTATTCTAATTATATCAGATTTTGTCTTTGTTAAACTGCCCTGAGTGTGTGTATATTTTTGCAGCCTCAGTTTCTTGGGTTTTTTGCTGGCAGGGTTCAAATCTGATGCAGCTCATGGATTGTTTAAAATACATTTTAAGACTTTTATTATGTTTGTAAAAACATACAAACATAAGGTAAAAATGAAGAGGCATAGCTGAGGCAGCTTTCAAACAACATCCGACACCCTAAAATGTTTGGTAATCATAATATAATTTATTATTTTTTCATATCGGCTGCTCCCTTTTTCCCACTTTTACTCTGGATGCCCTCACTGTTGCAACCAGGATTTCAAACTGGGTCATATATACACATTCTGTGTATATATATTTTTTATAGTATTATTTTTAATTAAAATTATTTTACTATTGAATCTCGCTTAAAACTAAGACCTGACCTATGTGAATTTATGAATCTTGTCACACACAGTCCAATGTAGTTTTCCCCTAAGATGTGACAAACATTTAAAGATAACCTTGTTTGTTTGGGATACAATAAAGGTCATGTCATGTATTTCTTTGGACCTGCCAAGGCTACTATCGCTGAGAGCGGTGGTGGGAGATGGTGGGAGAAGCAGAAGATGTACAATTACTGAAAAAAGAATCACAGTGTTGCCAAGGCTCACATACACAGATACCTTCCCACTCCAACAGGTATACATACAAACAAGAGCCAAGAGCCTTTGAAATCACAAGCGCAAATAAAGACGGCCGTACAGCGTGTTAAGCCTGGATGAATTATGTCAGCTGAATCACCCTGAAGAAAATTGTTTACAATAACAGATCACCTGAAACCTGAGCTGAGGTCTCCACTCACTACCGCAGGCGGTTTATTCCTGGATTATTACATAAGGCAGCAGTGGGTTCAGTTCACATTCAGCCTGTTTGGCTTCTGAGGGAGCCAAACAGCCTCCCTTGGAAGGAAAAATACAAGACAGGAAGAGCTGAAGATTTAAGCAGTAAACAAAAAATACCCTAAAATATTTGCTGAATTTCTGATTTACTTGCAGATATGGATTATAGTGAATAAAACAAAGATAATGATGTAACTCTCTGTATAAGTGGCAGAGAAACTTTGCATAAAAGTGATGAGTCTACTGTATCAGAATATCTTACTTTATCTTGCAATAAAAATTGCACTGCAGTTGTATTACATTGGCAGAAAGGGATACCTATGTACTATAGGTTTGCACTTTTAATATTCCCAGTTGGTGCTAAAATATAAGGTTAAAGAAAAAAAAAATACAACCGTTGCAGCTGAAACCATAGAAAATGCAACAAATTAGCTCTGTGACATCCTCTGCCCACACTTCCTACAAAAAAAAATGTACAAATGTGCAGCAGCCCCATCTGAAACCAGGCTGAAAGGTTAAAGTTTTTTTTTATTTCACTGATGCTGACACTTTCTGAGCCTATCAAAATGCAAAATGGTTTGTTTTTTTGAGTTTTTTTCAAAACTATCATAAACTTTTTTTTTTTTTTGGGTAGAATTCTTTAATCATGTGTGAACGTAATGTTTCCACAGAGTGTACCTTTTTTTTTTTCATTAAACCTTTTAAAAAAGATGTCAAAAGGCACAATCTAGAAGAGCCGTTTTTTAAAAATCATCAGAAAGAGATTTATTGCATTTCTCTATAAAGGGCATTTCTTGATTTTACCTTTTTTTGTTTGTTAAAAATGTTATATTTCAGAAGAAAAAAGACTGTCCTGCAAAGCCTACATTGGTTAATAAAAAATGCTTTTAAACATTTATGGAAAAGGAGTCCAAACCAACTTAGAAATATTGCCTCCAAAACTCAATAGTAACTTGTTTTGCCACTCTTAGTGGCAACAACTGTTGTTAGGAAGAAGTCCTTGAAACCACTGCGGATCCACTCATCCTTGAGGGATCATTTTAATTCTGCCATACCAAAGGTTTCACAAACATGATCGGGTTCAGGATATAAATTGTATTTAAGCTCAAGATGATAAACTTTCTGGATTATCCAGTAGGGAATAGAACTCAGTTTTCAAAGAACAGCGGACATGAAACAAGCAAAGCAAGCCTAAACCAATCAAACACTATCCAGTGTTTATTTTTGTGATTTTCTTTTTTTAAAATGCCATGCTGGTTTTACACCAGATGTGATAGATAAACAAAAAAGGTACAAAAGAGAAACTTTCAAAAGCCTTCCCTCTGCCTCATCGGCCCACTGAATATTTTGCTAAAATTATTGGTCTACACTGCCTTTGACTTCAGAACCCTCCCAGAGAGTTGCTGGTCTTCACTTTTTTGTTTACCTCCTGGATAGGTGGTGGGTTTCTTGGAGTAATTTTGGTATGTTCCTACTCCTAGGAGGGTTCTCCACTCTTCTATGTTTTCTTTGTTTTGCCTGTGATTCATTAGACTCCCGAAGCCTTAGAAGTTTTTTTGTAATCCTTTCCAATCTGACAGATATCAATGACAATGATACCTCCCTAAATGCCAAATGCAGATCATTAACATGATTGGTGTATGAGCCTGTCAATCTACCTGCCATAATACCTGGTATACAAACATGTAGCCTATTATTTTGTTAAAGGGGAACGCTGTTTTTTTTTTTTTTATCATTGGGCCCTTGATTTGACGTTATTATGTCAGGTTTTACTCACCCATATGAGTTCTGTGTCATTTGGAGCTGTTCCGAAGATATTCCGTTATATCCAAGTAACATCTTCCCATGGGCAATGACTTGAAGGCACAGACTAAACTGTTCATAACGTATTGTTGATGGTACGCCAGCATTCATAACATGTAGGCGAATACCGATCCCCCAGACATCCGCGGTTATATTTTTTATATTTATATATTTTTTTTAAACAAAGAGGAGTGTGTATGACGTCATCCGCATGCCGGACTGGAGTTGTGACAGGCAGCCGGGGCCACAGGCGGCTACGCTCTACCCCTTCTATTCAATTGGCTAGCTAATCTGAGTCGTTCAATTCCTTTTCAGAGCGAGATCATCTGTGATAGAAGCACTAGACATCTTCCAGGTATGTGAGTAAAACTAGCAGCAGTTCAGCGGAAAGGATGAATGAATGGTAGCCGGCGTGCGTGGATGACGTCATACACAGTGGACAAACACCAGCAGCTGACATGGCACCCCAGACCATCACTGACTGTGGGTACTTGACACTGGACTTCTGGCATTTTGGCATTTCTTTCTACCCAGTCTTCCTCCAGACTCTGGCACCTTGATTTCCAAATGACAGGCAGAACTAAGCAACAGTCCAGTGCTGCTTCTCTGTAGCCCAGGTGCCTCTGAGGCTGTTTCTGGTTCAAAAGGGGCTTGACCTGCGGAATGCAGCACCTGTAGCCCATTTCCTGCACACGCCTGTGCACAGTGGCTCTGCATGTTTCTACTCCAGACTCAGTCCACTGCTTCTGCAGGTCCCCAAAGATCTGGAATCTGCCCATCTCCTAAATCTTCCTCAGGGTTCGGTCACCTCTTCTCGTTGTGCAGCATTTTGAAATTTTTGGATGCAAAGCGGGCAGGGTTTTGAGGGAGGGACGACAAAGCTGTACGACGCTGGAGAAAGCACAACAAGGAAGATGGCAACAACTTTTGGACAGTTCTCATCTGACTCGGCTTTGGAATCAGTTTTGGAAGGATTAGACTTGTGGTTTTCATTGAAACGTGAGCAAGAAGAAGCTCTACGCTCATTCATTTTTAAGAAGGACGTATTCACCTTTTTACCGACAGGATGTTTGTTTGCACTCCCCCACCAGCTTTCTGTCCGGCTTACAACGTCACAGTCAGTTGCGCTCATTGGTCAGAGCATTGGCCAATAGGCACAGACATGGTTTGAAAAACAACAGGTTGTTTCATTCGTCTGGGCCAGACTAAAGCCCACTAGAGCCATGGCTGAAATACAAATATATAATATAATATATGTGTTTACATCCGCTGCTGTCAGGTTGTTTTCAGAGTCATGAACAAACATAATTACGTGCCATTTTAATTGCATTTAGTAGAATATTGACATTGTTTTGCGCACATTTGTATTGGAAGCCTAGCTGATGACACCTATTAGAGGAAGAAAAGGACACAAAGGTCAATGCAAGGGAAGTATCATTTTGTTAAGCATATGGAAGAATTGTATTGAAAGGAAAGAAACACTGGAGGAAAAGGTGCACATACATCAGGTATTAAAGCATGCTTAGCTAAATTGTAAGGCAGAGTTTTCCAGTTTGGGGGAGAGTACAAGGCGTTGACTGCAGCTGCAGTTGGTTTTGGAAGTTTTGCATTCCCTTTCTTAAGCCACCCACTAATCAGAGACAGCATGAGAAGCATTTTACCTTGGCTCAGGAGAAAAAAAAATGGTTGCTCAACTTTCTTTTCAAATGAAAGGTAATTTTCCACCTTATTAGGAAACTTGAGGGCCAGAAAAGTGTAGAGAGTGCAATGAAAGTTTTCCACAGTCAGTGCTAAGTCAGTGTTCGATAAAGTCCAAAGACAACACAGACGTCTAGTAGGAACTCTCAGTGCACCCTGTGCTTCTATCTGCTGACAAGATTTATGGAGTTGTTGATTTCATTTTCCAGCAGGACTTGGCACCTGCTCTCACCACAGAAAGCTTAGATGTCTGCTTTAATGACTATTGTATCATTGTGTGTGCCGAGCAAAACTGGCCTGAACAAAACCAAGAAGAAGAGAGAAGCTAGGTCAGCGTTGCAAATGAGCATGAAGGTTGCCATAAAAGAATCCTGGGCAGCTAAATAGTGGCAAATACTGATCCCCTCCAAGCCACAAAATACTGATGTAGGATTTCTTACAAAAAAGTCCTGACAGAATAATGTTAAAGGTCATACCATTAACTTATTCATCAGATTGATGCATTTTTAAGAATATTAGATTCACAGAAATTTTAGGGTGGTGCAGGATAAAAGTAAAAATCAAAAAGTACATACTTTATTATCCGCATTTTTATTTAATGAATTTTGATCAAAACTGCTGATTAGGGGGCATAGCAGTTTTTAGGGGGATCTCAAAACCAGCGAATGGTGAAAGAACATTTCCAGGAGTAAAATTGGTAGATGGGAGGTAAAAGGCAGTGGCAAGTAGCAGGTGGACTGAATTACATAATTAAGGATTTACAAGGAAAAAAGATTGGGATGATTACAGGCAAAAAAAAACAAAAAAAACAACAACAATAAAACCCATATGAACTTGAGCAGAACTTCTAGCAAGATCCTAACAAATTAGACAATAAGACAAACCTAAAGAAAGTGTGAGGAAGATGAAAAAATGTAAGGAGACCAAACAATTGACCCATATGGAAAAACAAAAATAGCTAAATTAAAAACAGACTATGACATGGCCAAAACAAAAAATGTATCAATTAACCAATAAAAAAAGCAGAAATAACTCGTTCAAAAGGTAAACGGAAAAAACAAAATCTAAAGACGACAAAAAAATAAAGCAAGAGGCAACTAAAATCAACAAAGCAAAAAAAAATAAAAATAAAAAAGCTCAGTATAACTTATACCACAACAGTTCTAAAGTTTCTACAAATATAGGAGGACTGCTCCTTAATTTCATTTCCCTTTGGGATTAATAAAGTATTTTGAATTGAATTGACCTACAGGCTCAATATAATGCTATACAAGGTTTTTTCCATGAATATTTTCAAAAATAAGAAATTGGGCGTTTCAAAATAAAATGTAACATATTAAGCAGGATCAGAATCCATTAAAGTCATTAATTATATATAAATGTAATGTAGCATTATGTTCATATAAATCAATAAAAATGTCTGGATTTATGTTTAAAATGTCATCCATTACTTTTATACTGTAGTATGCCTGCAGAAAGCCATGAAAACAGTAGAGCACATTAATCTCAGACCCACAGCAGTGAGAGAGCAGCTTAGTGACAGGATTAATGGCCCAAAGGGAGCAGTGGACATGTAACTTTTACAAATGTTAGCATGTCAGATGCTACAATAAATGAATATTGGTTTCTTCCCAAAACTCCTCATCATTTTTGTACAATTGTGAAAATGGATTGTTCATGGGGTCCAGTGAGCCTGTATACTGTATGCACTTGACCCAGACTGTCTTGTATTGCCAATAAACAGTGTTATCTGCCTCATCGAGTGTCAGCAAAACAGCATATTTTCACAGCACTTTCTCCCCATAGAGACCAATCGGTAACGTCACTGTCTCTGTGCTGCTGTCCTGCAAGCCAGAACACAACATGGATATCTCTGCAATTATCTAAAAAAGTCTGAGAAAAAGTATATGTGCAGAAGTCCCTCTGCTGTAAAGGGATGTTCAGGTCACTTATAATGACTTATTTCCGAAGGGCAGCGATTACTAGAACCGCATCATTCCAAGAATTACCTGCTGGCAATGGGACAAGTTGTCAAATCACTGCACATATCTAATGATGGATGAGTTGTTGCCTTTAAAGCTAGTGTAGCTTCTCTGTGACGTTTTTGTTGCTAATATTTAAAGTGTGATGATAAATGGAACTGGCATGTGCGTCACACCGAGGTCATGATATCCAATGTGTCCTAGGATGGCATTTTATTGGTGGGATACCTTCATTTGTGCTGTAATCACTTGTTCATCATTCAGTATAAAGTTTTTTACCTTAACAGGAGCAGGAGTCAGAGTTAAAAAAAACAGCAGGTGCTTTTGATAGAAAGGACCAGTGTGTGAGAAAGCTTAAATTGAACTTGTGCCTTAAATCAAATTTTCTCATGTTTAAATCTCATTTAACCACAAAATAAGTTTCAAGAATGAGGATATGTTTCTTCCAAAGAAAGAATGAAATATCACTCGAGTTCTGTTTGTATTTTCTTTTACTTATTTTTGTTAAGACACTTTGAGAGTTTAACTGACAGCAGCAAATAATTTAGAATAGAACAGAAAAATAAACAGAGGTCTCTGTTATGGTTCAGCAGTGCAGCTGCAGAAGCTGCAAAGTGAAAGGCATATAGAGGCATTCATATGCTCATAAAAATAAAAAAATATATACATAAAAGCCAATAACAGACTGTACAGAGAGGACTACTTTAAAAGATAAGGCATACAACAATATGCAGTTGGAAATTGAAAGTACCGTAAGAGGAAACTAGATAAGACCATTTCAAAATGTCCAAATGTGTGTATGTTTGTGCACACAAAAACAGCAGCACATTAATTACAGCCAGTAACAAACACAGCAGAGGTATAAACGCTTAACACATTTGTTAGGAGCAGTGATTGTTACCAGGATCTGCAATAACAATGCACTATTCAACAAGGATAAATATTTTAGATTAAACTTGTATATTCATCAGCTGATTTAAACTGAAATATTCCTAAATACAAAGCTGTTAGGAAAGAATCTACTGGTATTGTATAACCAAATTTATTTCCATAACTCTACACACACACACAAAGAAAATGGTCAAACCATTTTATTAGCTATGGTAAATAGTTTAGTTGGTAAACCACAGTTTTAATTGGTTGTATTTGCCCTTGGAAAATAAGCTGAACGTGTTTGAATGAAAGCCTCTGCTAAATATGATATTAGTCTTTATATAATATCTTTAACATCTTTGAAAAACCAGGGAAATCGTAAATCAGTGGAAATCAAATCATGGGGATATTGTGAGAAGAAATTTTTATCATTAACAGAGAATTGTAGGAAATATAAGATATGCTTCAAACATGTCTTCTGTTTTTTTTTTTATTTTCAGCTAATTCTAATCTGAAATGCCCTTTTTCCTCAAACAAAGCAATGACAAAGTGCAGTTTTTAGTAGCAGCCTCTCTTTCATCACCAAGTGCATAACAACCTGCTCACTTGATATGACTGAGCACAATATCTCTTTTCCTCCGGTTATAAAGTAATATGCAAAGATAATAAAATGACATTGCTTTAGCTGATTCATATGTCAGAGGACGTTGGTAACCGGGGGGAGGATATCTGGTTTTATAAAACAGGTAAACACTAAAGGCACATGCCACTGATATGTACTGACATGATCTCTGTGTAGATATTTTGTGTGGTTTTTTTTTTGAGAGAAAAAGAAAGAGAGAGAGAGAGAGAAAGAAAGGCTCAATGAAATAAATATTCCTATCAAATTCCCTGCAAATGCTTTTTAAGGTTTCATCTCAAGGCAGCTACTGTTCTTCTTGAGCCTCCACATCACTTACTCTCAAGGGGAGCAAATGCTCAAATATCTGCAAATGCTGGCTTTCATGCAGCTTCAAATGAGCTACAAATCCCAGCCCAATAGCTTTCCAGCAGACGCTGTTTATGTCAAAGAAATGTATTTTCAACCGAGAACTGGTGATCTGCGTCTGTCTTCCTTGTCAGTTATAATGTTTTACTCTCTAAATCGACGTCCAATAGAGGGGTTTCTTTTTTGCATTACTGGCAATTTGTGTCCAGATAAAAATCCCTCTGTCTGTCTGCCCCAGCTGCATAGATTGGATTTGAGTGAAACTCAAGAGCAAACAGATGCATGCTCCTCAGCAACAGGTGTAACAGTCACCTTCACTGTGGCTGCACAGAATAACCCCAGATTACACTGCATGAATTATGGAACAGCGACTGTGGCTAACCAATTGTAGGCCCCGGTCTGCAAAGT